>NC_061514.1:46464641-46490021 GCF_022539505.1 Lolium rigidum | reverse complement strand
CCACCTGCTACTACAAACTTTGAAATTAAACCCGCTTTACTTAATCTTGTTATGCGAGAGCAATTTTCCGGTGTTAGTTCCGATGATGCCGCTGCCCATCTCAATAATTTTGTTGAACTATGTGAAATGCAAAAATATAAAGATGTAGATGGTGACATTATAAAATTAAAATTGTTTCCTTTCTCATTAAGAGGAAGAGCTAAAGATTGGTTGCTATCTCTCGCCTAAGAATAGTATTGATTCCTGGACTAAATGCAAGGATGCTTTTATTGGTAGATATTATCCCCCCGCTAAAATTATATCTTTGAGGAGTAGCATAATGAATTTTAAACAATTGGATAATGAACATGTTGCTCAAGCTTGGGAAAGAATGAAATCTTCGGTTAAAAATTGCCCAACCCATGGATCGACTACTTGGATGATCATCCAAACCTTCTATGCATGACTAAATTTTTCTTCGCGGAATTTATTGGATTCAGCTGCTGGAGGTACCTTTATGTCCATCACTCTTGGTGAAGCAACAAAGCTTCTTGATAATATGATGGTTAATTACTCCGAATGGCACACTGAAAGAGCTCCACAAGGTAAGAAGGTAAATTTCGTTGAAGAATCCTCTTCCTTGAATGATAAGGTTGATGCTATTATGTCTATGCTTGTGAATGATAGGACTAATGTTGATCCTAATAATGTTCCATTAGCTTCATTGGTTGCCCAAGAAGAACATGTTGATGTAAACTTCATTAAAAATAATAATTTCAACAACAATGCTTATCTAACAATTCTAGTAATAACTATAGGCCATATCCTTATAATAATGGTAACGGTTATGCTAATTCTATGGGAATTCTTACAACAATAATAGGAATACACCCCTGGACTTGAAGCCATGCTTAAAGAATTTATTAGTACACAAACCGCCTTTAACAAATCTCGTTGAGGAAAAGCTCAATAAAATTGATATTCTTGTTTCTAGAGTTGATAGTCTTGCCTCTCGATGTTGATCTTTTGAAATCGAAAGTTATGCCTAATAGGGATATTGAAAATAAAATTGTTACTACAGCAAATGCCATCCAAGTTAGAATTAATGAGAATATAAGATTAATGGCTGAACCGCGTGCTAGGTGGGATAGAGAAGAAAATGAAAAACTAGCTAAAAAGGAAAATGTAGCTAAAGTTTGGACTATTACCACCACTAGCAATGCTAATGATTCACATGTTGCTGCACCTCCTACTATCAATGGTAAAATAATTGGTGTTGGCAATGCTTCTACTCCTAGTGCAAAGCGCGCAAAATTACCTCGAAACCGCTAAAATCGCTGAAACCGCTCGTGATAAAACCGCTGAAATTTTTTTCCAACCTTGGGGATGATAATCCCATTGCTTTAGATTGTAATGATTTAGATTTTGATGATTGCCACATCTCTGAAGTTATAAAGTTCTTGCAAAAACTTGCTAAGAGTCCCAATGCTAGTGCTATAAATTTGGCTTTCACAAAACATATTACAAATGCTCTCATAAAAGCTAGAGAAGAGAAACTAAAACTTGAAACTTCTATTCCTAGAAAGCTAGAGGATGGTTGGGAGCCCATCATTAAAATGAGAGTCAAAGATTTTGATTGTAATGCTTTATGTGATCTTGGTGCAAGTATTTCGTTATGCCTAAAAAAGTCTATGATATGCTTGACTTGCCACCATTGAAGAATTGTTATTTGGATGTTAATCTCGCCGATAATGCTAAAAAGAAACCTTTGGGGAAAGTTGATAATGTTCATATTATGGTTAACAATAACCTTGTCCCCGTTGATTTTGTTGTCTTGGATATTGAATGCAATGCATCTTGCCCCATTATATTGGGAAGACCTTTTCTTCGAACCGTTGGTGCTACTATTGATATGAAGGAAGGTAATATTAAATATCAATTTCCTCTCAAGAAAGGTATGGAACACTTCCCTAGAAAGAGAATGAAGGTACCTTATGATTCTATTATTAGAACAAATTATGATGTTGATGCTTCATCTCTTGATGTTACTTGAGTATACACTTTCTCGCGCCTAGCCGAAAGGCGTTAAAGAAAAGCGCTTATGGGAGACAACCCATGTTTTTACTCCAAGTATTTTTGTTTTATATTTGTGTCTTGGAAGTTGTTTACTACTGTAGCAACCTCTCCTTATCTTAGTTTTATGTTTTGTTGTGCCAAGTAAAGTCTTTGATAGTAAAGTAAGTACTAGATTTGGATTATCGCGCAGTTCCTGCATTTCTTTGCCGTCACGAATCTGGGTCTATCTCCCCGTAGGTAGCTCAGAAAATTAAGCCAATTTACGAGCATGATCCTCAGATATGTACGCAACTTTCATTCAATTTGAGCATTTTCGTTTGAGCAAGTCCGGTGGCCTAATAAAATCCATCTTTACGGACTCGTTCGTTTTGACAGATTCTGCCTTTTATTTCGCATTGCCTCTTTTGCTATGTTGGATGAATTTCTTTGATCCATTAATGTCCAAGTAGCTTTATGCAATGTCCAGAAGTGTTAAGAATGATTGTGTCACCTCCGAACATGTGAATTTTTATTATGCACTAACCCTCTAATGAGTTGTTTCGAGTTTGGTGTGGAGGAAGTTTTCAAGGATCAAGAGAGGAGTATGATGCAATATGATCAAGGAGAGTGAAAGTCTCTAAGCTTGGGGATGCCCCGTGGTTCACCCCTGCATATTATTAAGAAGACTCAAGCGTTTAAGCTTGGGGATGCCCAAGGCATCCCCTTCTTCATCGACAACATTATCAGGTTCCTCCCCCGAAACTATATTTTTATTCCGTCACATCTTATGCACTTTGCTTGGAGCGTCTGGCTTGTTTTTGTTTTTTGTTTTGTTTGAATAAAATGGATCCTAGCATTCACTTTATGGGAGAGAGACACGCTCCGCTCGTAGCATATGGACAAATATGTCCTTAGGCTCTACTCATAGTATTCATGGCGAAGTTTCTTCTTCGTTAAATTGTTATATGGTTGGAATTGGAAAATGCTACATGTAGTAACTCTAAAATGTCTTGGATAATTTGATACTTGGCAATTGTTGTGCTCATGTTTAAGCTCTTGCATCATATACTTTGCACCCATTAATGAAGAAATACTTAGAGCTTGCTAATTTGGTTTGCATATTTGGTTTCTCTAGAGTCTAGATAACATCTAGTATTGAGTTTTGAACAACAAGGAAGACGGTATGGAGTCTTATAATGTTTACCATATGTCTTTTATGTGAGTTTTGCTGTACCGTTCATCCTTGTGTTTGTTTCAAATAACCTTGCTAGCCTAAACCTTGTATCGAGAGGGAATACTTCTCATGCATCCAAAATCCTTGAGCCAACCACTATGCCATTTGTGTCCACCATACCTACCTACTACATGGTATTTATCCGCCATTCCAAAGTAAATTGCTTGAGTGCTACCTTTAAAATTCCATCATTCACCTTTGCAATATATAGCTCATGGGACAAATAGCTTAAAAACTATTGTGGTATTGAATATGTACTTATGCACTTTATCTCTTATTAAGTTGCTTGTTGAGCGATAACCATGTTTCGGGGACGCCATCAACTATTCTTTTGTTGGATATCATGTGAGTTGCTATGCATGTCCGTCTTGTCCGAAGTAAGAGAGATCTACCACCTTCATGGTTGGAGCATGCATATTGTTAGAGAAGAACTTTGGGCCGCTAACTAAAGCCATGATTCATGGTGGAAGTTTCAGCTTGGACATATATCCTCAATCTCATATGAGAATAATAATTGTTGCCACATGCTTATGCATTAAAGAGGAGTCCATTATCCGTTGTCCATGTTGTCCCGGTATGGATGTCTAAGTTGAGAATAATCAAAAGCGAGAAATCCAAAATGCGAGCTTTCTCCTTAGACCTTTGTACAAAGCGGCATGGAGGTACCCCATTGTGACACTTGGTCAAAACATGTGCATTGCAAAGATCCGGTAGTCCAAGTTAATTAGGACAAGGTGCGGGCACTATTAGTATACTATGCATGAGACTTGCAACTTGTAAGATATAATTTTCATAACTCATATGCTTTATTACTACCGTTGACAAAATTGTTTCATGTTTTCAAAATAAAAGCTCTAGCACAAATATAGCAACCGATGCTTTCCTCTTTGAAGGACCATTCTCTTTACTTTTATGTTGAGTCAGCTCACCTATCTCTCTCCACCTCAAGAAGCAAACACTTGTGTGAACTCGTGCATTGATTCCTACATACTTGCATATTGTACTTGTTATATTACTCTATGTTGACAATTATCCATGAGATATACATGTTACAAGTTGAAAGCAACCGCTGAAACTTAATCTTCCTTTGTGTTGCTTCAATACCTTTACTTTGATTTATTGCTTTATGAGTTAACTCTTATGCAAGACTTATTAATACTTGTCTTGAAGTACTATTCATGAAAAGTCTTTGCTTTATGATTCACTTGTTTACTCATGTCATTACCATTGTTTTGATCGCTGCATTCACTACATATGTTTCCAAATAGTATGATCAAGGTTATGATGGCATATCACGAAATTATCTTTGTTATCGTTTTTATTCGCTTCTCTTCGGGACGAGCGTAACTAAGCTTGGGGATGCTTGATACGTCTCCGACGTATCGATAATTTCTTGTGTGTTCCATGCGACATTATTGATGTGATACCTACATGTTTTATGGCGCACTTTATGTCATATTCAGTGCATTTTCTCGGAACCAACCTATTAACAAGATGCCGAAGTGCCGCCAATGTTTCGCCGTTTTCTGGTGTTTTTGGTTTCGGTAAATCCTAGTAACGAAATATTCTCGGAATTGGACGAAACGAAGACCCAGTGGGCCTATTTTTCCACGGAGCTTCCGGAAGACCGAAGAACATACGAAGTGGGGCCACGAGGTGGCGACACCACAGGCGGCGCGGCCAAGGGGGCCCGCGCCGCCCTATGGTGTGGCCCCTCGTCGTGCCCCCGACTCGCCCTTCCGCCTACTTAAAGCCTCCGTCGCGAAACCCCCGAGGCGAAAAACCACGATACGGAAAACCTCACCGAGACGCCGCCGCCGCCGATCCCATCTCGGGGATTCGGAGATCTCCTCCGGCACCCCGCCGGAGAGGGGATTCATCTCCCGGAGGACTCTACACCGCCATGGTCGCCTCCGGAGTGATGAGTGAGTAGTTCACCCCTGGACTATGGGTCCATAGCGAGTAGCTAGATGGTTGTCTTCTCCTCATTGTGCTTCATTGTTGGATCTTGTGAGCTGCCTAACATGATCAAGATCATCTATCTCGTAATACTCTATGTTGTGTTTGTCGGATCCGATGGATAGAGAATACCATGTCATGTTAATTATCAAGTTATTACATATGTGTTGTTTATGATCTTGCATGCTCTCCGTTACTAGTAGAGGCTCGGCCAAGTTTTTGCTTTTAACTCCAAGAGGGAGTATTTATGCTCGATAGTGGGTTCATGCCTCGCATTGACACCTGGGACAAAGGCATGTAAAGTTCTAAGGTTGTGTTGTGTCGTTGCCACTAGGGATAAAACATTGGCGCTATGTCCGAGGATGTAGTTGTTGATTACATTACGCACCATACTTAATGCAATTGTCCGTTGTTAGCAACTTAATACCGGAAGGGGTTCGGATGATAACTCGAAGGTGGACTTTTTAGGCATAGATGCAGCTGGATGGCGGTCTATGTACTTTGTCGTAATGCCCAATTAAATCTCACTATACTTATCATGTCATGTATGTGCATTGTTATGCCCTCTCTATTTGTCAATTGCCCGACCGTAATTTGTTCACCCAACATGCTTTTATCTTATGGGAGAGACACCTCTAGTGAACTGTGGACCCCGGTCCATTCTTTAATACCGAAATACAAATCTGCTCGCAATACTTGTTTTTACTATTTTCTCTCGCAAACAATCATCTTCCACACAATACGGTTAATCCTTTGTTACATAAGCAAGCCGGTGAGATTGAAAACCTCACCTGTTTCGTTGGGGCAAAGTACTTTGGTTGTGTTGTGCAGGTTCCACGTTGGCGCCGAATCTCCGGTGTTGCGCCGCACTACATCCCGCCGCCATCAACCTTCAACGTGCTTCTTGGCTCCTCCTGGTTCGATAAACCTTGGTTTCTTTCTGAGGGAAAACTTGCTGCTGTGCGCATCATACCTTCCTCTTGGGGTTGCCCAACGAACGTGTGAAATACACGCCATCAGCCAGCAAGTGTTTTCTTTGTTGATTCAGGAGATTGTTGAAGTTCATGCTACAAGGTGGAATTTGTCTCAAGGTGGAGTTTGCTGAAATAACAAAGAACGATAAAGGAACACACGCAGGGGATACAAGATTTTAACGTGTAAAACACTCTCCAACAAAGAGAGGTAAAAAAACACGGATGCCAGCCAACAAACTTCATTATATCGGGGAGTGTTTACAAATGTCGTGGATTATCTTATAATCTGACAAACCCTAACCGGCGGCTTACAAGAGGTATATATAGGCGGTGGCATCGATCCGTACTGGCGATGGGCATAGGCGGACCTAGCACTCCTGTTGCCCGGGCAGCCGCTATTTCTTATGTATTTGATACAAAATTAGCACACTAAACCTATTTTGCTCAGGCTTTAAAAAAATTCTGGGTCCGCTTATGGCGACGGGTCTCGCTCCGCTCGTCAGAAATTAGCATCCCTTTAGAATGAATTTGGATCACAGTGCAACATGTTTTATTTGCAGATGATGTTGCATATACATTAAAAAAGTGCAAATACTTTGTCATGTTGTTTGCAAGAACCTAGGCATCCTCAATGTCATGTCTAATGTCAATCCAACAATGAATGACCTGTAACGACCAAGAATGTATGGGAGAGAACCACTTCTTCAAAAGATATATTTATTCTCTAAAGAACTTGATATTCCTACCCTTAACATCTCAGATGAAGGGATGGCAAATTTTGCCGATTGCTTCTCGGCAATGAATATTGTCAAGATTGCATGGAGAGTAATTCATTAGTGGTTGTCTCATTTGTTTTGTGGAGAAACATAAGCTTTCCACGATTTGAAGGGAAGATGTGATTCATCATTTTAACAAAGTGAAAAATCGAGAAGGAAAATTGGAGAATGTGAAAGAGTCCAATCACATAGTTCCATTATCAATACGTCTCTAGTCTTTAATTTTTTGCATGACCTTTCTTAATAAAGAATGTTTTCCATATTGTCCCTGTTCTTTCAGGATGGTACAATTGAGGCTTGAACTCGTTATTTACGAGTTGCAATATGAACAAGTGGATTTAGCACGTCATTTAAATGCTATGTATTGTCTTTATTAATGTAACTACTACTATTTGACTGCACACTTTCGTTGCTTATATTGTCTTTAACGCTATATACTATGGTACTTCCTCCGTCCCGGTTCACAGAGCTTAACATGAAAAAATATTTGTCCACAATACCATCCCACTAAGACCTGCATGCCTTTAATTATAAGTACTAACCTCCTCTAATTACTCTCTATCTTCTCTTTCTTCTTTTTAAGCACGCTGACGAGTCTCTTATCATTTCCTATTAATTAGCTAGTACAGCTGATTGAAGAGAGCCAAACGCTGAGAAAAGTTTTAGCATCCAATCAAATGTTGCCTTGCTTGTGATGCAAATTCATGTGAACCCTATGAACAAGGATGGAGGGAGTATGGGAGATAGTGCAGCTCCATTATATTAGTTTGATTTGCATAGCTCCAGAGAAGCCGACCTCATCGATTTTTTTCCTAGATTAGGCCTTGGTTTCAGTATTTCAATGTTATATTTCTCAAGGATCCGTTCAAATCTGCCTCTTTGCATGAAAAATGCAAGAGAAAGGATGCCTAAAAATATCCTTCCCCAAATCCCACGATGTGTGGAAGGAGGGCTGCTCCCGCGTGCTTCCCCTAAATGAAGTTGAATGGTTATAGTTAGTTTTTTTTTTCTGTGTTGGGTCTGTCGAAACCCATATCCAGTCCATGTATACCCGTCTATATTGATACGGTGTGTGTATGTCGCGTAAGAGAGAAAAAAAAGTCACGTGAGCAAGATCTTTATATAACCTTTCTGGGCCGTCCGTTTTGGGCCGTTTGGGTGGCCAAGCGGACACGCGGTCAGCGGACCGCGTCCGCGTGTCCGTTTGGGTCGCACGCTGCGCCCAACGCGCGGACGCAGCGCAAAATCGAAGAAATAGAAAACAAAATAAAAAATGCAAATTTAAACGAAATTTGATTAAGCATATGCCCTATTTTGGGCAAATTTGTACATAGCCCTATTTTGGGCAAATAACTAACAAAAGAAGCCCTCTATATGGGCTTTAAAATTTAAACTAAAAACCCTCTAATAGGGTTTGGTCGACGGCGCGGTGGCCGCCGGTGCGTCGCCTATCCCCTGTGGGCGTCGTAGGCGTCGTCGTCGGCGTCGACGATGCCCCCGAGCGGCGAGGCACTGTTGTGGCTCGAGCGCGCCGGGGACTCCGGCCACGGAGACCACAGGGCCTCCTCCCAGGCCGAGTGGGGGTCCGGAGCCACCCGAGGAAGCGGCAGCGCACGGAGCAACGCCTCCTCCCTGAGGCGCTGCTCCCTCTCCTGCCAGGCGCGCCGCCTGGCCTTCTGGCGCCGCTCCTCCTCCGCGCGGGCCTCGCTTCCTGCCGCCGCTGCTCCTCGCGGCGCTCCTCCTCTGCGCGGCGCCTGGCCTCCTCCCGCCGCGCTGCTTCCTCCTCCTCCCGTCGTGCCTGGCGGGCCTGGGCGTACAGCTCCCAGGCCTCGGCTTCCTCCACCTCCCGCTGGGCCGCTTCCTCCATCTCGGAGGTGCGAATGGCCGCATGGAGGTGCGGTCATTTCGCGTCCTCCTCCGCCGCCGAGATGAGCAGCGCGGCGCGGAGGTCGGGGTCCTCCTCCGAGGACTCGGCCTTGGGCTCGAGCAGCAGCGGCGGCGGTTGCGGCAATGCCGCGCCGCCGCGGGCGGCCTCTCCGATGTGGAGGCCGCCTCAGTTTCCTCCGGATGGCCGCAGCGCCGGTGGAGGACGGCGGCTGCTGCTCGCCTCCTCGTCGTTGGCTCCGGGAGCGAATCGTCACTTCGGGGCCATGGCGGCGGTTTCGCTCGGGGAGTGGAGTGGGGACTGAAGTGGAGGGACAGATCCCCTCCAGTCCCCATTTAATAGCCTCCCCGGTCACCGACAGGTGGGCCCAAGGGAGACGAGGCGACAAGCGCCCGGACGCGAGCGGACGCTAGCCCAGATTTGGCCCGGGTTTGCGTCGTTCCGGACGCCGCGGCCGTCCGCTTTTGCGATGCGTCCCCGCGTTGGCCGCTTTTTTATCCGGCTCGACCCATCCGGACGCGTGGGCACGGGATGAATCGCCCCGTTGGAGATGCCCTTATATTCCTCGAGGATCCAAGGTCTGCATCGTATTGAATCCTATGTTCTGTACCCCTGCTCATGGATACACTCTTTCTAGACCAGCCTTACATGTGACGGGTCTACTGTTTATGGAATGGAAGGTATCATAAACCACTTTACAAACAACAGACAAAATAAAAGGGGAAATCTCTATCCGCAATTGACTACTCAGTGACTCACGAGTCACGAGGCAATCGGTTGAACAGTTAGGTAAGACTATTTGTTGAGACGTGGAGTAGGTACGGTCAGTTAGCTTTCCGAACAAAATTATCCTAGTGCGTGCAGTGCGAACGACACTCGCGGGCAGGGAACCACCGACGGGCGATACGATGGCGGCCGCAGGTGATGGGAGCAGGAGGAAGACGGCGTGCGTCACCGGAGGGAACGGGTACATCGCGTCGGCGCTCGTGAAGATGCTGCTGGAGAAGGGATACGCCGTGAAGACGACCGTCAGAAACCCAGGTTAGATCGATCACTCTTCAGCCCAGTGTGACTCTGGCTGTTCCTTTCGCCACAGGGAACAAAATCTGTGCTCGATCTCTAGCAGCTGCTGTGAGAATTTATTGGAATATTGTTGGCCTCTGAAACAGAAATTGATAAAGGCGTTCTGTTCTGAATTTTTGATTTCAGATGACATGGAGAAGAACTCCCACCTAAAGGATCTTCAAGCGCTGGGCCCGTTGGAGGTGTTCCGCGCCGACCTGCAAGAAGAGGGCAGCTTCGACGACGCCGTTACTGGCTGCGACTATGTCTTCCTCGTCGCCGCTCCGGTGAACCTCAAAACAGAGAACCCCGAGGTAAAGATCAGCCATCACGCCACAGTCAGACTGTCGTCGGAGTCAATTATTTCTTCCTGGCTGTCACTCACTGTCGGACTCTGGTGTCTAGTACTTAGCACGCATTCTTCAGGCTGTCACAGTGTCATCCACTCTCAGACCGTGGAGGCACCAACTACGGAGTACAGACACTTGTACTCACAATCGCGCACTGTTTCTAACTCGTTTGGTAATGGCAGAAAGACATGGTGGAGTCTGCCGTCGGAGGAACTCTGAACGTGATGAGATCTTGCGTGCGATCCAACAGCAAGCTGCGACGGGCTGATCGCTGCAGCTCACGTACTCGGTCGATCTATCTTACGGAGTAGTTTTTTTTTTTTTTTTTGCCGATAGCAGCTGGTGGAAATTACTAATCCCGGGTGGGTTGACAAGTCAATGGAGCACGACCCGCGCGCGCGTCCAGATCGTCGACTATAACTAATGATGAATCGATGGATCGACCGACTTTGTTTCCGTCGTGGTTGGAGATCGATCGGGAGGAAAACCGCCATCCACGAAAACCACCTGATCGATCTGCATCGTGCGCTCCACCAGCAGCCGCACGACCATCCACCATGCATAGCTGCTCAACTCATGATTCCTCCAATGAAGAAAACATCAAGGCAATGGACGACTCCATAAAATGAGAATTACCTGCTAGCTAGCTGCTGGGGGACGGGACGACATCAGTCAATCTTTTTAGCCTGCGTGTACCACCTCCCCCTCTCGTCGCCCTCTTCATCCAGCCATATGCTGCTCACCCTCCGCTCCGCTCCGCTCCTCTCCTCTCCTCTCCTCTCCGAGCAAGAGTCAAAGTCTAAGTCGGTCGCACGCGCTAGCCGCACGCGGTGGTTCCGCCCGGCTTGCTATTTATAGGCACCAGGCCAAGGCAATAGGCCAGTTTCCATTCAAACTTGCCGCCACTTTTTTCGTCTACCGCTCAGCATTTTGGTTTTCAATGGCACTCCCTTGTTTACCGGCTAATAACTCTGGTTTTCCGCTGGCCCTCCCTCGTTAACAGGTTAATTTTTGGTTTCCTTTGACGCTCCCTTGTTTACAGGCAATTGAAGCGCAACAGACTCTAGTTTCCGAATTCGTCAACCTGGCCGGAATCATGGGATAATTTATTGCCTAAATTTATAGCTTTGTTAGTCAAACTAGCAACACCCGTGATCCGTGAGAGACGATAATATAATATTCTTTTATTTTATTCTGTTGTTCAGGGCGCATGGAATGGAATGAGGAGCCTACGGCGGATCTGACATGCTTTGTTTCCTCTCATCAAGGCAATACACACAGGAGAATAGGAGATGCCTTTTTTTTTCTCATATGCTACACCATGGTTTTTCTAGCTACACCCTCCTCCGTAACACCTATAATAATAATGTAATAAACTACTGGTTGTTCCCACTTTTGTTTTGTTTACTCATGTAACTTGATTTTCCATTAATGAAATACGTGGTTACTCTCAAACAAAAAATGTAATAAAACATTTGGAATGGTACCACATCAAGCTCCGCCAGATCGCCTCCTTAATTCTGGACATGAATGTTCACCCATATAGTAGTAGTAGTAATACACGTATCCATCAGCTGGCAACAATACGGATTTGCAACAAGATTAAGGGTCCCGCTTCGGTGGTACACTTAATAATAATGCAATATTTATAGAGGAAATCAAATGAGCACATATTCGCACTCTTACCAAGTTATTTGCAAAAGGAGAATGATCCAACTAATAATTACCAGAGAGAAACAGTTTAATCTCGCATTGATGATTTTAGTGTCGAGATAAATAAGCTTTTAGTTGAGGCTTATTTGTCTCCCTTGGTTGACGGGCAGCTTTGTGGACATCCACCAGGCCAGTCGATTTACATATGAGCAGAGCAGCAACGATTACGGTACATACACCCTACAGGTCTTCAAACAAGATAGCCAGGGCGACAATTCATATGTTCTTGATGAACCAAACACGAGATTGATCCAATGAGATTTATAGAAAGACTATTGACACAAGAAGAAACCGCATACAAGTGTAGTGCACTGAAGCATGCAGAATATCAAGTGCTTATTACATCTACCAAACCTTGAGATGTTCATATTGTCTCTATGAACCAAACACGCTTCAAGATAAGCATGTACTATAGTCTTTTTTATGGAAAGCATCAGGAGGGAACCATAGACTATCTCCAACGCTTTAAGGAAGAAACATCAGGCACCCCGCACGAATTAACTTGAAACATTGTCAAATACTAGTATTTTATGTATCAAACACAATTCATGGACTAAGACAACTTGACAGAGCTAGTTTAGCTTGCCAACATACAAAAGAAACATATCTACATGTAGCTTATAAACCTAAAATTATGGAGCCAATGCATCAGGTCTAGGACATCAAATAAGCTAGGGAAGCATTTGACCTAACCGACTGCAAGCAACATCACAAACAAAAGCATGTCCGGCCAGCCTGTTCCGGCGTCCAGCTCAAGTTCGCACCTTCAAGAGGGGCACGCCAACGTGCTACTCCATCGCCTCCGACCGCCACCGGCTCACCTCCTTTGTCACCTGCACAACAACAGACCAAAGAAAGTAACACCTCCGCATTAGGCAACTGAACGTGCATAAACAAAGATGGCAAACTGAAATTGCAGGAAGGTAGCACTAGCTCTAGCCAAGAACGACAACAAGAAAAAACTATAACCTCTACAAATAATGTAAAGGCCATATCAGAGCTACACGTCATAATAACTATCTACATGTAAATGTAGATATCTAAAAGGGAAATCATATGCAACTCAATGGATGGCAACTAGACATGTAATGAAATGTAATGAAACAGCGGAATGGTAGCACTAGTTCTAGGCTTCTAGCTAAGAGTGAACCCTGATTGCTTTTCATATATTCATCTCTTGAAAGGTACAAACAGATGGTTCTAATGGATCACACCGACTATATAGTTTCTCCTAACAGTGGAAGAGTAATACTTGGTAAAGAAGGATGAAGGAAACAAAACTCAAATGGGACTGTTGCCACTGTCAAGTATTTAGTGGAAATATCCCATCCAGACCTACAGAATATCAATTAAAGGTTTCCTTTCCTGGAACAACTCAACGTCTATTCAAGCACCCAAAGGATATACAGTATGCTTCTGCTGCATAAAAAACTAACAAGGCACGAGTACCAAACATACCATCCAAGTTGAGAGGAACGAGACACAGATTAGTGCGTATATGATGCCAGGGATATAACCAAAAGTAGCAAGCAGATGCAAAACTTCATATGTTCTAAGATATATATAAAAGGAAGATCAATATTGATGGTGGTATGCTAAAACAATGCATCATCAATACACTCCAGATGTCTAAAATGATCAAGGAAAACATATGAAGTTTAAAAGAGCTCAACATCTGGTGGGGAATAAATCTCGTTGCTAGGATAAGTTGTGGTAAGAAATGAATTACTAGAGCACATTCTGCCAACTCAGTACACGGTGGGTTAAATTAATCGCTGAATCACACCCATAATGACAAAGCCATATCATCCATAAAAATGAAGAAACCCCTGGCCATGCATCATGTATTGATGTAACAATATTAGGTGTCAAAAATTAGAACTATAAAGAGGGGACCCAACAGCCAACACATGATATATTATTTAAATAACAAGGGAATTGCACCATAAAGGAAGCGGACGAACTATTTAAGGGAAATTGTAAAAAATGAATTACTAGAGCACATTCTGGCAACTCAGTACACGTGTCAAAAGTTACTTTCTTTGGTCTGTTGTTGTGAAGGTGTCAAAAGTTAGAACTATAAAGAGGGGACACAACAGCCAACACATAATCTATCATTTAAAATAGCAAGTGAATTGCAGTATAAAGGAAGCGGAAGAATTATTTAAGGTAAATTGTACCCTCTGGAAGAGCCAGTGATCTCAAGGTCACCAAATGCTGACATCGGGACCGGGAGCTCCTCCAGCTCCAGGCATACCACCACCCATTCCTCCAGCGAAGCCAGGCATTCCACCTGGCGTGCCTCCTGAGAAGCCCCTGGAAGATGCATCTCTAGATGAGCGGCTTCACAACTGCTCCTTATTAGCCTTGTTATAATCGTACTGTTGAAAGCAGATGACATGAATTCAGATCTGACCATGAAAACGGAATGCTCCTAACAGGAGCCGGAATTTTGGTAAGAAAATAACCTCTGCCTCGACATGCCGACGAAGCTGGTCACGCTCTAATTTCTTTTCTTCTGTCTACTGTAAACTTTCATACTTCCTGCGGTGCTCCACAATATTTTGTGGATTCGGCTACACCTACAAGATCACCAACATCACAATCATATAAAAACATGAAAATTACATACATAGAGATTTAACATAGCTACTGAATTAACTCGACCTTCATAGCTATTGAATCAACATAAAACCGAATTGAAAGTAAGGCAACCAGAATAAAGCAACCAAGATAAAGCCAAATGATGTGCTAAATCATGCCCACGATAAAGCCAAATCAGCCATAAAACGGAACTTGGCAATGCATCAGGTAGTGAGATAAATATGGCACATGTCAAAAGGTATAAATACAAAAGGGCAATCAATAGGTGGCCAAGCACATCATATTAACAACCTCTTCCGTTCTCTCTAAAACGAACAACAGAACATAAATCGCCATACAACTATACTATCAACGCATTTAGGAAGGACTACTATACTATGAACACATTTAGCACGTTGCATTCAAACTTGATTTACATATTCAAAAAGAAATGAGATAAACTTAAGAGAATAGTCCAAGTCATGTTCAGAACTCACAATTAACAAGTACATGGGAGAGAGAAAAACATTCAGAGACTGTTCCATGTCCAAGTCTTCCTTTACCTAATTTGAAAGAGAAACGAGTCACTTTAAGATTAGAAGTGGCCCCTCCTGTTTCCCAGCCAATCAACACAAACAGATAATGTGGAGGGAGAAACAGTAACCAATAATGCCAGAGGCCAAACTAAATTGTCTTAGGACCAAGCAGAGGAAAAATTCTAACCAAATTCGAAGTGTCAAACCATAATCAAAAGTAGGACTTAAGGCCAACTAAATTAGAAGTGGGCTCAGTTTAATTTTTTTGAATGTTGTGAGTTTTCCTTTGTATTAGTAAACATCACAGAAGCCACCAAGTACAGTAACAAAGCTCGATCGGAAACAGAGAAGGAACATGTCAGAATTCTTTCTATGCAAAAAAAGTAGGAAACTGCTCAATTTAATACTCATGTACTGCAAATCATTTTAGTAAGCATTTCCCAGCAAAGCAAGAAAAACGCCACCGCTGCCTCCAAAATTTGAGGAAACTGAAATTACAAAAATAAAAGGAACTGGACGAACTAGATTTTTTTATTCTAAGAACGTGAATCGCTTAATTCAATATATAGTTAGAACTATAAAGATGGCACACAACATCCAGCAAATCACATTATTTATAATAACAAGGGAGCTATTTGAGGGAAATCATACCATCTTGAAGAGCCTCCATGACCTCAGGGTCAGCAAATGCTGTCATGTAGTGGCCAAGTGCTTACATTCAGGATATTACTGGTATCCAGATGTACCACCACCAATTCCTCCAGGAAACCCAAAAATTCCACCAGTTGTGCCTCCTGGGAAGCTCCATCTTCAGATGAGTGGCTTGACAATTGCTCCTTCTCGGCTAGTAGGAACACAGGTTTTTCCTTTTTGCAGCTACCAACACAATGTAGGCAGGATCCAGATGAAGATAACTAGCTAGAGAGGTCCCAGATGAATACAAAATATTATGGATGCAACAAATGCTTCATATGCCATCGTGCGCACAAGGTACTTGCTCAAACATATCATCCCCTGACTTATTTGAATTGCACTTTACTGATTCTAACTTACCCATTAATTGGCTACAATTTACAGGCCCCCATATATATAAGTTGGATATACTAAGCCAAATCAGCCATAAAAATGAAGAAACACGTGACCATGCATCATGTACTAACTACACAAGATGTCAAAAAAGTTAGAACTATAAAGAGGGTATCCAACAGCCAGCCTATCATATTTTTTTACAATAACAAGGGAATTGCACCATAAAAGAAGCGGGCAACTATTTGAGGGAAGCCATACCATCTTGAAGAGCCGACATGACCGCATGATCACCAAATGCTATCATCAGGTCAGGTTCCTTTACAACAACAAAAGTCAAATTAGTTGCATAAAGGAAGATATGCAGTGGCCAAGCGATTATATTCAGGATAACATCCATACCGATAGTACCGGGAGAACCTCCACCTCGAAGTATACCACCACACATTCCTCCAGCGAAGCCAGATATTCCACCTTGCGTGAGAAGCCCCTGGAAGATGCAACTATAGGTGAGCGGCTTGACAGTTTCTCCTTGTTCTTGGTATTCTTATAATCCGACTGTTGAAAACACATGGCATGAATTCCGATCTGACCGTGAAAAATAGTACACCCAGAATGCTACTACCAGGAGTGGGAATTTTAGTACGAAAATAGCATGTGCCTCAACACGCAGACAAAGCCGGACACGCTCAAGTTTATTTTCTTCTGTCTAACGTAGCCTTTCATACTTCCTGTGGTGCTCCAAAAGCTTTTGTGCATTCGGCTACACCTGCAAGGTCACAAACATCACAATCATATAAAAACATGCAATTTACATACATAGAGTCTGAACATAGCTACTTATTCAATACTCCACTTTCGTAGCTACTGAATCAATATAAAACCGAATTGAAAGTAAGACATAAACCAGAATAAAGCAACCAAGATAAAGCCAAATCACGTGCTAAATCAAGCCCATGATAAAGCCAAATCAGCCATAAAAAAATCGTCCATAGAAAATAAAACCTGGCTATGCATCAAGTACCAAGATAACTATGCCGTGTGTCAAAAGTCATAATGGCCATGCAAGCACATCATATTAGTAGCTTCTTCTGTTCTCTAAGAAGAACAACAGAATGCAAATCGGCATACAACTACAGTATCAACACATTTAGGAAGGACTGAAAAAATACTTAGAATACAAGGATGTTGCATTCAAATTTGATTTATATGCATTGAAAAAGAAATGAGATAAACTTATCAACACAATATGCAAATTGTAGCTGAAGCACCAGTATGACACCCAAAATGCACTACGTTTTTCCCCTATAGATCGGACCAAATTTCCTAAAATCACACGCAAATATTCATGCTTTATACATATTTTATCCTGGTTATCAAACACACCACACATGATAAATGTCCCAGTGACTAGTATCCATCCAACAACCACCAAACTGCACAAAAAAACAGGAAAATGAGCAATACCCACAGATTGTGCCACCCGTGGTTGCCTTGCTGCCAATAAAAGGAAGAGGAAACAAGATGGAATCACTTCTCAGGATACTTGTTACAATCAAGCCCTATCGGAGTTGAGATAATAGTATATAACATGTGGACAAGAAAATGTCATTTTAGCTGCAAACTAGCTTAACACTGCTTACTTGCTTCGATCACACACACACTGGTACACAATACAAGAAATTAATACTTGCATCATGGGGGGTACTTCTACTTGCTGCTATATCCATCACACTAGTACTACTAAGCATTTACAAAAATGGCTAGAAATATACCACAACATCCATTCATCGTCGCAAGAATCACTGAACCTATAAATTGACACAGCTACTTGTGAAAATGAAAGGATGTTTTTTCTCTAGCACGGACCATACATTGACACAGCTATTGAATATAGAAATCCATGAGAATTTACCTTTAACATAATGCAGAACTGGCGCACCTCAGCAAAGCGGCCGTTTATATATCACTTCTCGCTATATATAGTAATTAGGGAAACTAAACAAAACAACCATGCAATAAAAACAAGAAGTCACAGTGTCATTTCTACCATGTATATGTCCTGACAAGAAATTCTTTAAACCATCCATAAAATTGTAATGCTAAATTTTATGGAGCATCCATAGAAGGAAGCGATCTCCGGAGATTCCACTAACAAAGTACAAACAAGGTTGTAAACTGTAAAGCAACAACGTGGCTTTAAATTATATGGTTGTATACAAATATGAGAGGAAACCAAAGAGAACCACAGCAAATTGTGCTATTTCATTGTTCACAAATGATGGAGAAACAGGCGTACTCCTGAACGGGGCCATTTCCAAAGTATAGACTAATCATGCACCAAATCATTGACAGGCGACACTTGAGTTTTAAAATCACGGAGCACATGCAGGAGAAAGGAGGAGAAGAAGATTCACACCTAAACCATGCAGCCAGGGCAGAGGCGAAGCAGGAAGTAGGCGAAGCCGAGGTCCATCCAGGACTAACGGAAAGCTCAGTAGGCCACGACTCACAACGCCGGAGGACGTAAGTTACATCATGGATGTGGGTTCCTCACTGAATCTCTCCAGCTTGGGTTTTGGAAAGAGGATCTTCTAAAGACATCGTGCATCTCCCAACAATGCCGTGTTAAGCATAGGTCCCCTATCAACACAAGCATAACAATTGTGAGAACTAGCACAACGTTCTGAAAAATGGTTCCTGGCCATCGTTGATGTTTTCCATCAACACGAGAGAAGAGATAGGTCAAAGCTTTATGCCTCCAAAGTATGTCAACGGAAGAATCAATACACCCGATGTCAACTTTAATGGACGCCTAATGGTGAGGAACAAAGAAAATTCATCCTTGTAATCACAAGGGGGACCATTAAGCATATTACCAAGAGCACAATTACCAGCATGAGGCTCTACAAAAAAAAACACAAAAGTAAGTTTTCTTTGTTCTAGAAGAAGGTCACAGGTTCCAATCATAGTGAAGTGCTCCAATTTAAACATAGTGAAGTGCTCCAATTTATGCATCCAAGTATCCCGTTTAAACTAAAGCAAGGTCTAGAAGAAGGTCACATGTTCCAATCGTACAACACTAAAAGCTGTGCAAGATCATGCCATTTTAAAAATAGCCAGCGTCCCGCAACTCTGTTCAGTGTATGGATAGAGAGAATGCAAGATGTCTCACCTTTCTCGTGGCCTTGTTGTTGGTGAAGACGGAGCCGAGGCATTGTGAAAGCCTTCGTGGGGACGAGGGTGCCCAGTCGCCACAGGGTGGATGGCAACCCCAAGCTGCGTGTGGCAAAGAAGATGATTAGCTCGGCAACATAATAATAATAATAAATGGCACCACCAACCCAATACCAGAAAAATGTTGCAAAATTTAGAAATAAAGCCCATTATACACAAAAATAGCTAGAAAATTGTAAGTTTATTTGCGAGCACTTCAATATTTGACAAAAATAGACGGCTCAAGAAGACACTATACATAACATAGTATCATGTCCATAAATATATAAACAGTTTACCAATGGACAATTACAATAACACACAACACACAAGAGATTCTCCAAGCAGATGAAAACTCAAGTAAAGTTGGTCAAATATAGTCAAATTCGTGTGATGTCTTGTCAAATTTACAAGATTCTCCAACACACTTATCTAAACTAGATTTACGTGATATTTGGTCAAACTTTCTCTGTCAAAGTTTAAGAAGACACCTAGATACATAAAATAGTATCATGTCCATAAATAAATAATCAGTTTACCATATACAATTAGCAAACCACAAAACACACCAGACATCCTCCAAGTAGATGAAAATGTTATTCTGAGAAACAATAAGTAAACTCTGCATATATGCCATCAGGTCCATAGTGTGACCAAAGAAATGACCCATTTTAGTTTGAAAATCCAGTGTCATTTCATACCAGGACTACAAACTTGTCCACTGCTATGAAAACCTCTAATAAGCAAACACACAGAAGATACCATGTCCCCTACTACAGTCTGCCCTGCCTATTAGTATCAGTTTTAAGGGACAATTTTCAAGCATACAACAGAATTAAGCGCAACAGTAAGTCAATCACCTTCAGACGACCTTGGCTCATCAACTAGGCCAGGGCGGGGTTGCAAGTAGGAGGGCACATGGTGCAGCGACAGTGTCAGCGCCAAGATCATGGTTGTGGTTGGCACCCGCTGATTGACTGCTCAATATATCCGTCTCCCACCAACAGAACACCCCATACAACTGTTGCCATCAAACTCTAGGTTGGCGGTAGATGCCGACTTGGAGACGGGAATGCGGCCGGAGGCGGAGACATCCACGATACCCATATGTACTTGCGGATGGTGCAGACTTCAATGGCACCGGCGAGGGTCCCAGGGTTGCAGCTTGTTGGCCAGCTACATCTGATGAAAATAAGCATGGCCACAAGTATGTTTATAACATAAATGAAGATGTTCATGGTTGTGTCCAGTCCATCCTAAGGAAGAAAAACAAACAAGCATACCTACTGTGGGGCAGGGGTAATTTGCACGCCTCCCAGCTGTCAGTCTAGGCGGCGGAGAGGCCCGAGCACTAGGGTGTGCAGCGTGGTGTCAACGCTAGCATGAGCGGCACTGTGGTTGCCACCAGCTGATGAGCTGCTCCTGCTCAATCTGCTTACAACAAAATGTAAATAGGGCTTAATCAAACAATGTAATGTGCACCTCTGGATCACACCAGAACAGGCAACGTTTTCACACAGTAGCTAGAGACTTAGAACAGAAATATTATATCTTGACTGAAACTGATCATATTTGAGTGCAAATGCACACTCTCTGCATACATAATCACATGAGCCATTGGCACTTATATGTACACAGCAAGCCAAGGAAAAAACACATTAATTATACGCAAAGCTAGCTAGAAGACTGCAAGTTTATCTGCAAACACTTAAGTACACAAAATATACAGTTTGAGAAGATACCTAGATACATAACATAGTATCATGCCCCTAAACATATAAGCAGTATACCATGGACAATTATCAAAACACAAAAAAACACCGAACATTCTCCAAGTAGATGAAAACTGATTAAAAGCTAACACCCCAATAATCCCTAGAGTTGTAATTAAGCTGAACCATATAATTGAGTTACTATACAAGTTTCTCTGATATTCCTGATGACTACTCAATTTTAATTACAGATTCAATGAGACCTGGTTCTCTGAATGCACATGTCGTTCTTAAATGTGAACACCAGACGGTCCAGACCTGGTTCTCTGAATTCACCTGGTTGGTTTCAGGTTGAACTCGTGGCGCTTGCAGACGGTCCAGGCCCCAAGGACGCCGGGGTCCATCAAGGTCCCAGGGCCAGAGCTTGTTGGCGGCCACATCGCTCCGTCATGGTCCAGCTGCCGTGCCGCGGTGCTCCCTGGTTGATATGCAGTACATGTGGATCAAATGACATCCCCCTGCGATCAAAACAGAAATTCAGGGCCACGCAAGAACACAGAAAAGGGCACTGATCTATTGAAGAGACAAAATTTTGAGAGATGAATTCAACAGTAGGATCAATTTTCAGTTATTATATATAAAAGCACCAATAACACATCCCATGCTTTTTTAGTCGAATTTTCAGACAATGACACGTAGAATTGGTACTTATACTCATTGTAAAAGTTAACTGATATCTATAACCATATATGGAAGATTGCACATGAAAAAGGAGCATCTTTATGTATATCCAAAACAACTGTGTGGCCGGCAAGATCGTGATCCATCATCAATTACACATCGCGGCCTGAAATCTCGCGTTTTTAGGTCTGCTCAGGGAGAGGGATTCGCATGAGAAGCTTACAGCGAATACGGGTGAGCTTGAGGCGGATGGATCGGAGCCGTGGACGAGGGCCTCCATCTCCCGCGCTGGCTGGAGCCTCGGCCACTGCTGCTTGTCCATGTCGATCAGGGAGTCGATGGATCCCAAGCCAGGGAGGCCAGATCGCGCATGGTGGTCGGAGAAGAGGAGGATGCCGGCAAGCGGCGGGTGGGCCAGAAGCAGGCTGTCGTCGTCGTTGATGTCGGAGGTGAGCAGCAGGTCGGCCTCCATGTCCCCGGACCGGACCACCAACGAGGAGGGGGCATACTTTCACATAGGAGGTCGGGGAGAAGGAGCAGATGCCAAGCAAGTGCATTCTGGTTCGTCGTCGACGCCGGCCGGCAGGGGAGCCCTAGGGTTTGCGACTGGGGGCGCGGGAGTGCGGCGGCTGTAGGGGAATCGACCTGTGAGAAGGAGGCGGCGCAGGGTAGCTGGCGAGCAGCGAGGATGGGATCCGGTGAGGGGCGAGGCTGAGTTGGGTGGCGGCGGCGGCGGCGAGAAATAGCACTACTGGGAAGAAAATTTCCAGAAAAATGAAAGAGAGGCGATCTGATTCGGGCTGATCCCATTTTGTGTGAAGGATGGAGATAGAGAGAGAGACGCGCAGCGGCATCAGTCAGCCTAATTTTAGCTCCTCCACCATTCCAGCCACAGACAGCGCCATCAGCCAGCCCAATTTTTACTCCGAAATATGCGAAATTTTGGCGGGCTGTGTAATATCTCATCCTAACATTTCGGTTTGGCGCCACCTAACTTATCACCGATATTTCTGCCCGTGATATGCGGCATATCAATCGAATGCGCTGCGCAGCATGCTCGTTCCGTTGGAACTCCGATCTAGCAAAAGAATCGAGCTAGCTAGCATGCCTACATGACAGATAGTTAATTTACTTGGTCTTCAACTCTTCTAGTACAGTAGATCACTCAACGCAAAGCCACCAATCGAGTTCCTTTCTTTTTTCTCTTTACACACGAGTAATTCAGCTAACTACAGTAACTAGCTAGGCCTCTAAATTGAGTTAGCTCATCTGAATATATATAATCAGATTGCCTACACACGTGTATATCTCCAAGTTTAATAGTCGGGCTTGACACCTACCTCGGTCTTTTGATGCTGCCACCTACAAGGGTGGGCCAAAACAGTTCCACGATTTGGCCAAATTTAATTATTTCATTTTTTTCAATAAAGTAGAAGTGGGAATTTTTTTTAAATAAAATGAAATACTCCCACTAACCAGGTTTGAAACATTTTTCACCGGTTTCATTTTTGCGCACCCCTAGCCACCTCTTACGATGAGCATGACCAAGCCGGAGACGTCGCAATTATGTGAAAAGTGTGGGCATGATGCGGCTCGTCAATGGAAACTCCATCAAAAAGTGACAACACTTGTCAATGGTGACCTCTTAGGGTGTGTTCGGTTCTAGAATTAGGAGGAATGGAATGGGACGGTTCCGCACCTAACACTCATTCTCGTGTTCGGTTGGGTAGAAGGAACGGAACCAACAAGTTCCTCGGAATGAAATATACGTGGAATCTGGAGGAACGAGGTGCTAACCACCGAGCGGATGAAAAGAAAAAAAACATCGCGCTAACCATCCAGCACGACAGCCATCACGCGCGACATCGCATGCCCACGACGGCGGCCCAATACGGCTAGCGGTGGCGGCGGCGCAGGACGGCCAGCACGGTCGGCGGCGGTGGCGCACGCCCGCAACGGCCGGCCAAGCACGCGGCGACGCAAGCGGCACGCCCGGCGGCGTCGGCCCAGCACGTGCAGGCGGCGCCGTGATGGCTCGGGATGGCCGGCACGCGTGGCGGCCCGAGCACGCGCGGCAGCGCAGGACGGCTAACACGGCACTCGGCGGCGGCGCACGCCCGCAATGGCGGCCAGGCTCGCGGCGGCAAGCAACAGACGGCCAGCGGCGTTGGCCCGATACGTGCGGTGGCGCCCGACGGCCGGCACAGCGGCTCTCGGCGACCACGCGCGGCGGCTCCCGGCGGCTAGCACCGTGGCGGGCCGGGCACGCGCATCTCCCGGTCGGCAAGCTCGCGAGGCGGCGAGGCTCGCGCAGCCGCGCCCCCTCGGCGGCGACGCACGGCGGCTCTTGGCGGCCAGCACCCGCGACGGGGCTAGGCACGCGCAGCTCCCAGCGGCCAGCATGTGGCGGAGGCGACGCGAAGGAAGCCCGGGCGATGGCGCGAAGGACGCGTGAAGGCAGCAAGCGGGCGATTGTTGCTAGCTATCCATCAGATTAACCTAAGCTCAAATTATTAGCATTTTAACCATGCTTATGGCTATTCCGTTCCGTCTCAATTCCTCCAACCGAACACAATATGGAACCATTCGGTTCCTCGTTCCTTTCCGAACCGAACACAGGGTCGGAACCGTCCCATGACCTCGGGATCGGAACCATTCCATTCCATACCTTCTTGTTCTGAAACCGAACACACCCTTAGGGAGCCCGCATGCTACACAATGCATGGCTAACACATAATCTAATGATACCCACAACGTTGAAATCACGCGGAGATCCATAGTGGTGTGGCGGGCGGTGCTCCAACCAATAAGTCGTGGAACAAGGAGTTGAACTCGTATGCGATGTAGGATCCCGTAGTGAGAATGACGTGACAAAACCGGCGGGTTGGTGGAGACGAGCAGCTGAGAGCTATACTTCTGTGAGTTCCGGCCCATTGAGGACACTACGTCGGGAGGCGAGACGGCGTGTATATCCCTTTGACAACCCACGTCCATGTCCTTTGTTAGAGGGGAAAATGCGGCGGGGCATCATTGTTTCATGTATGATAAAGGTGTTGTTCATGTATCGTCAACATAACCTTCATGTGAATAAATGTCCATCGATGCTAAAATTAAATGTCTCACATTTATGTATTCATTTCAAGTTGAAAAGATTTGGAATAAAAAACATTTAAATTGTTCATGCATTTGCCAACAAAAAGTAAATGAAATTGAAAAATCTATGTGTATCCTTATTTGAGGTGATCTCACAAGGATTAGCTAGGTACAAGGATTAGCTAGGGACGAAGTATATGCGCACGAGTGCAACATGGAGACTTCTGCCACCGCCGTCCATATATACAGAAGCACATTCATCGTGGAAATGAGGTCAAGCCACTACACAAAATCACCATCGTAGACTCCATAGCAATGAAGCATAAATCCAATATACAAAACTCGTCGGTGCATCTATAAGCCCCTTGCCAATGTGGAAGTCCTCCTCGTTGGAAGTTCCCTCACTGGTCAAATATGCTACTCCTTTACAAGCGTGAGTACTATTTTACAAAGCGTCATGCCTAGAGAAAACCTAGACATCCTTGGCATTTGTCGTTTCCATAATCATGCTTGTACCATTTATAATTACCGTTGCCTCCACCATTG
>NC_061514.1:46265314-46464541 GCF_022539505.1 Lolium rigidum | reverse complement strand
GGTTGCCACAATACAATAATGATCATCTCATACATATTCATCATCACATTATGGCCATATCACATCACCAAACCCCGCAAAAACAAGTTAGACGTTCTCTAATTTGGTTTGCATATTTTACGTGGTTTAGGGTTTTCGAGCAAGATCCAATCTACCTACGAACATGAACCACAACGGTGATACTAGTGTTGTCAATAGAAGAGTAAATTGAATCTTCACTATAGTAGGAGAGACAGACACCCGCAAAGCCACTTATGCAATACAAGTTGCATGTCAAGCGTGGAGCAAATCTCATGAACGCGGTCATGTAAAGTTAGCCCGAGCCGCTTCATCCCACTATGCCACAAAGATGCAAAGTACTCAACTAAAGATAACAGGAGCATCAACGCCCACAAACCATTGTGTTCTACTCGTGCAACCATCTATGCATAGACACGGCTCTGATACCACTGTAGGATAACGTAGCATAGAAAACAAAAATTTTCCTACGGCGAACACGCAATCCAAGCCAAGATGCAATCTAGAAGACGGTAGCAACGAGGGGATTGTCGAGACTCACCCTTGAAGAGATTCCAAAGCCTACAAGAGGAGGCTCTTGTTGCTGCGGTAGACGTTCACTTGCCGCTTGCAAAAGCGCGTAGAAGATCTTGATCACGATCGGTTCCGGCGCCACGAACGGGCAGCACCTCCGTACTCGGTCACACGTTCGGTTGTTGATGAAGACGACGTCCACCTCCCCGTTCCAGCGGGCAGCGGAAGTAGTAGCTCCTCTTGAATCCGACAGCACGACGGCGTGGTGTCGGTGGCGGTGAAGAAGTCCGGCGGAGCTTCGCTAAGCTATGCGGGCAATATGGAGGAGAGGAGCTTGGCTAGGGTTTGGGAGGGGTGGCCGGCCACTCTAGGGGGGCGGCCAGCTTGTGGTCTTGGGGTGGCCGGCCCCCTCCCTTGGCCCCTCATTATATAGGTGGATCCCCAAGAGTTGGTCTCCAAGTCTTCGAATAAGACCCGAACCAAAAACCTTCCATATGGTGGTGAAACCTAGCCAAACTAGGAGTCCCACTAGAGGTGGGGTTTCCACCTTCCATAGGGGGGGGTGGCCGGCCCCCTATGGTGGAGTCCACTTGGGACTCCACCCCATCTAGGGCTGGCCGGCCATGGAGGTGGAGTCCCATGTGGACTACACCTTCCTAGGTGTGTTCTTCCGGACTTTTCTAGAACCTTCTAGAACCTTCCATAGAACCTTCCGAATCATTTTAATTCACATAAAATGACATCCTATATATGAATCTTATTCTCCGGACCATTCCGGAACTCCTCGTGACGTCCGGGATCACATCCGGGACTCCGAACAAATATTCCAACTTCATTCCATATTCAAGTACTACCATTTCAACATCCAACTTTAAGTGTGTCACCCTACGGTTCGCGAACTATGCGGACATGGTTGAGTACTCACTCCGACCAATAACCAATAGCGGGATCTCGGAGCTCCATAATGGCTCCCACATATTCAACGATGACTTTAGTGATCGAATGAACCATTCACATACGATACCAATTCCCTTTGTCACGCGATATTTTACTTGTCCGAGGTTTGATCATCGGTATCACACTATACCTTGTTCAACCTCGTCTCTTGACAAGTACTCTTTACTCGTACCGTGGTATGTGGTCTCTTATGAACTTATTCATATGCTTGCAAGACATTAGACGACATTCCACCGAGAGGGCCCGAGTATATCTATCCGTCATCGGGATGGACAAATCCCACTATTGATCCATATGCCTCAACTCATACTTTCCGGATACTTAATCCCACCTTTATAACCACCCATTTACGCAGGTGGCGTTTGATGTAATCAAAGTACCTTTCCAGGTATAAGTGATTTACATGATCTCATGGTCATAAGGACTAGGTAACTATGTATTGAAAGCTTATAGCAAATAACTTAATGACGTGATCTTATGCTACGCTTAATTGGGTGTGTCCATTACATCATTCATACAATGATATAACCTTGTTATTAATAACATCCAATGTTCATGATTATGAAACTAATCATCTATTAATCAACAAGCTAGTTAAGAGGCTTACTAGGGACTCTTTGTTTGTTTACATATCACACATGTATCAATGTTTCAGTTAATACAATTATAGCATGGTATATAAACTTTTATCATAAACATAAAGATATATAATAAGCACTTTTATTATTGCCTCTTGGGCATATCTCCAACAGTTACAACGGTGACGAGCTGCAGCGGTGGAGATGGCGGTGTAGATGGTGGAGATGATGATGATGATCCCAATGAAGTCCAGCTCGATGATGGTGACGATGGCGACGATTTCCCCCTCCGGGAGGGAATTTCCCCGGCGGATTCCTGCCCGCCGGAGAGCTCTTTTCTCTCTGGTGTTTCTCCGCCCCGCAGAGGCGGCTGTGTCTATTCTCGCTTATCCCCCGTGCCTTAGGTTTTCGGGACGAAGAAGTATGCGAAGGAGAGGCGGCCGAAGGGGGCTGTGGGCCCCCTCCCCACAAGGCGGCGCGGCCAGGCCTGGGCCCGCGCCGGCCTATGGGGGGGCCATGGCGGCCCTCCTCGGTCCCTCCTTTTGGCTGGCTTCGTCTTCTGGAAAAATAAGATGTTCTGTGTAATTTCCGTCAATTGTTGATCTTCAGAAATATGGCGTCCTGACGGTGCTTTTTCCAGCAGAATCCTGACTCCGGTGAATAATTCTCCAATAATCATGAAACATGCAAAATAGGTGAAATAACATAAGTATCATCTCTAAATATGAAATATATCAATCAATAACAGCAAATTATGATATAAAATAGTGATGCAAAATGGACGTATCAAGTATCAACTATTGAGAGGTTACCATTCCATGTTTTCAGGGCCTTTCTCAATACTTCCAGCATTGAGGTGATTATCTTAGCACTTTTGCCAAGAACATGTCTATTCTATGTCTATGTGCTATCTATAAAGCCTTAAACTTCAAGCGGAAGTTTTATCCTAATGCATACTTATATGCAAGAATATGAATACATGTATCACAAAGTTGGATATAATGTGAGCATGATGAATTCACAAGTCTGCACATACTATATAAATGGTTTGTCCAATATAAAAATAGACATTTTCTTTAAAAGTATGGCTTATAAGGACTTTTATAACCTATAGGTCATTATTTATTAATTTCCACATGAAGAAGAGGAATGTGTTGATTTCCATCAAACATCTTTCAATGAATACATGCACATATTCAATAAAGTTGACTAAGTGCACAAAAACCAAATATGGTAGGCAGATAACAAGCACACAAGAGCTCGACAATATTATATAGGCTTGCTTTGCGTGTTGACATGCGTATGTAGTCATGTTGAAGTAAAAATACCTTTAAGAATGTATACTAGAAAACTAGACACACAAATAAAAAATCAACAATCCAAAGGAGGGAAGGACATGAAAATAAACCAAAATAGAGATAACACACATAGATAAGGACACCTAGACATAGAGATAGACATAGACATAGACATGAGTCTGAAAGCGAAATAGATATGACTGATTACGAGAGATAGAGACAGAAATGAAAAATCCAAAATAATTTTATTTATCAAATATATATAAATAAAAACAACAATATACAAGGAAATAAACAATGCGATTTTTTCTTTTTTGAATCATATATTGTATTTTTATTTCAATTTCTCTATTTTATTATGTTTTCCATCATTCTTATTTTTGATATTTTTATTTATTATCTAATTATTTTTGTAGTTATTATGTTACTCACATTTCTGTAGTTTTATGTCCCATGAATTTATAATAAATTGTTGGCATTAGACGAAATGTCAAGTAACACTCTGCTTGTGCTCCTTCACCCCCCCTTGTTATTTATACTACGCATCTGACTAAGTACTCTAGAGGGGTGGAATTCTATATGTTAGTTTGACTTGGGATAGCATTTGATAGTTACTTCGTGGTCTTGATCCTTATCATCTTTGTGTTTGGGGACACATTAAGCTTGGCCCTATCAAGTTACACCAACAAGCTGGCCAATAATACATGTAGACAAGCTTAATTATAGAATATAAGTAAGCATAAAATGAAAAGGTGCCTAAGCAAATAATTAAGGCAACTATGCCTCCAAGAGATGTACCATAGGATTTCTTATTGTACCAGGCCTGCTTATACATAAGTGTAGTCATGTTGACTTTACAACCATTTTAAATTATGTCCATTGAAATGACATGAAAACATACATATAAATTTAAGGATCCAAATAAGAAAAGAATATAAAATAAACCAAAATAAACATGACTAGCATAGACAAGTACACGACATAGTGACATGGACATAGACATATAAATGACAGAGTAAAGGGAGACGGGACATAAATTAAAATGATCGTTACTAAATTTTAAAAATAAACATAGATATAGATATACACCAACTACAAATAGAAATAGAAATAAAGGCAAAGTAGACGAAGAAATAAAAAATAAGAAAGCATTATGCATTTTAATTATTATTTCCCCTTTCTCTTCTTTGTTTTGTTTAAGTATTTGTTAATCATTTTTATTTTATAGTTGCTACTTCGTTTCTTAAATTTCTAGTACCATTTTTTTCTTGTAATTATGTTTTGTTTTCACTTTTGGGTAGCTCCTTTGGTTTACATTATACAATGTTGAATATATACGAGTATACACATACCACACCCCTGTATCTCTATACACGAGCGCTAGCTAGGTTGAATTCGATATTAGTTTGACTTTTTTTTTCGAAATGGGGATATACCCCGGCTTCTGCATCATGATGATGCACACGGCCCTTTATTAATACTCCCTCCGGTCCTAAATATAAGCCATATAATTTCTGGCACGGAAATTAAGAAACACATATTTAGGAAAAATTACACCATGTTTGGCTAGGGTTAACCGTAAGTAATTGCCGTGAGCTAATAGAGGACTTTGTATAAGAAAAGTAAACCTAACCAAATCTCCAAAAATATTGTCCATGCAAGTAGGGCAACACAATAAACCTTATATTCTGGAATTTTTCTCAAAAAACTATATAGCTTATATATAGGAACGGAGGGAGTAATAAGGTTCAAAAAAGGATATTGTTTACATCTGGAACGCCATCAGTGATTGATACAAAAATCAACCAAAGCAAAGAAACCAAACCAAAGCAAAGAAACCGTGATATTAGTTTGACTTGGAGAGAATTGTATAGTTACCACCTCGTGTTCCAGGCCTGGACAATTTCTAGTGGGTAGCACGTCAAGGTCGAGCTCATTAGTCATTAGGCATTGACCTTGGAGAGAATTATACAGTTACCTCGTGTTCCTGCCCTTGGATAGTTTTGGTTGGTAGCAACTAGCACGTCAACTTGAGGCTCATACAGGACTGACTGACAGAGACTTAATTTGGAGATAATTATACAGTTAGCTCGTGTTCGTCGTGTTCTCATCCTCGGCATCTTTTAGTTGCAAGGCTGCAGGTAAACACGGACAAGACAACGACTCTGGACTAGAGATAATTTTATTGTTACAACACCCACAAAATTCGGAGATAATTATACGTTTGTAGGGCATCTTCGTGCACCTCGTGTTCTGGCTAGCCAATCATTCCTCGTCGAGTCGTGCTCACAGTTGTGCCCCGACGCTGGTCCAGGTCAACAGACAGCATGATCAACCACCGGCTACGACATCGCTACATAATGCACGTGCAGGGTGCGAGCCTAATCCATTCCAGAGTCGCCTCACACCACCAGAGGAACAGAGCTCTCCTGTGGCTGGAGTTTTCAGGAGAATTGTAGCTAGCAACATGACGTCGGCGGCAGGTGATGGTGTGAGCAGGAAGACGGCGTGCGTCACCGGAGGCAGCGGCTACATCGCGTCGGCGCTCGTGAAGATGCTGCTGGAGAAGGGGTACGCCGTAAAGACGACGGTCAGGAACCCCGGTAATAATGAGTAGCTCTTCTCATACTCCCTCCGGTGAAATCATCAGACCGCAGGGTGTCTGTTTTATGTTTTCTGAAACTGATAGCCGCCTTGGTTTATGTTTTCTTGAATTTTCAGATGACAAGGAGAAGAACGCGCATCTCGAGGCCTTGAAAGCGCTCGGCCCCTTGGAGGTGTTCCGCGCCGACCTGGACAATGAGGGCAGCTTCGACGACGCTGTCGCCGGCTGCGACTACGCCTTCCTCGTCGCCGCTCCGGTGGCCCTCATGCCAGAGAACCCCGAGGTAAGCCCTGCAGCTTAACATCACTCCATAAACTCTGAAGCTGCCCACTCTGAAACTCTGTTTTGAACCTGTTTGGTGATGTCTTTCCAGGAAGAGGTGATCCAGCCGGCCATCCAAGGTACCCTCAACGTGATGAGGTCGTGCGTGAAAGCAGGGACGGTGAAGCGCGTGATCCTGACGTCGTCGACGGCCGCGGTCTCGAGCCGGCCACTGGAAGGCGATGGCCATGTCCTAGATGAGGAGTCCTGGTCCGACGTGGAATACCTCAGAGAGAAGAAGATCGGGACGTGGGTGAGTCCACACCTATATGCGTTCAGTCAGAAGCAGTCTATCTGCATCGTCAATCTTGCATCAATAATGGGTAAAAACTAAAAACAATGGAATGTTGCAGGCGTACCCTGCCTCTAAGGTGCTCGCGGAGAAGGCGGCAGTGGCGTTCGCGGAGGAGAACAACATCAGCCTTGTCACCTTGTGCCCCGTTGTCGTGGTAGGCGGTGCCCCGGCGACGAAGGTGAAGACCAGCGTCCCCGAGTTGCTCTCCCTGCTATCCGGTGCGGCCCGAAACTGAATTTTAGTTGATCGTGCTCTTCTACACGCACGTCTCTCGTTTCAGCGCTAAATACATATGGTGCTCAACGTATTTACATCGATCGCTTGTGATGGATGGGCGATCTCAGGCGACGACGACATGGTGGACAAGCTGGAGCTCATCGAGGCGGCCTCCGGCTCGATCCCGCTGGTCCACATCGACGACGTCTGCGGCGCCGAGATCTTCGTCGCCGAGGCGGAGGCGCCGGCGGGGCGGTACATCGTGTGCACCCTCAACACCACCGCCATTGAGCTCGCCAATTTCCTCCATGCCAAGTACCCGCAGTACGAGCTTAACATCGATCAGTACGTACTCAACTGACCGACTCTTCACATGTACAATGTCTTCTGAAGCACTGAGCTGACCTTCTGTTTCTATTGCAGCATTGGTGCTCTCCCGGCGAAGCCCAGAGTCTCCATCTGGTCGGACAAGCTCGTCAAGGAAGGGTTCCAGTACAAGTACAATAACCTGGACCAGGTATACGACGACATCGTCCCGTACGGCAGGACCTTGGGAATCCTTCCCTACTGATACTATGGTCCTCTCGATCTTGGGATCTCAGAACCAAAGGATGCGCCTGCAAATCAAAACTAGCCGCTTACAACTTGCAAGTATTATGAAGTGTGGGTGTTCAGTTCAGTGTTTGACTATGTGAAAGTAAGGTCTTGTTATTTTGAATGTGATTGAGAAATGTTTGCAAGTCATAGTTGAGAGCCGTGTAATTTTTCTTTTTGACCTGACCGTGTAATTTAATATATATCAAAATTTGCGCGTTCATCAACCACCCAAGCTACATCATTATTGTCCACACTGAACGTGGTATATAATGTGGGTAACTTTGAACATCCGAAAAAAGCCTATCCGTACTGTCATTTACCACTAGCCTGCAATGCTCTTGATCAGAGCCTGATTGACCGAGTGCTCTCTGACGTGCCCCATTCACTTGTTTATCTTTACTTTTTTCCACACAAAACACCAGAAATTCAATTCGGCATATGCTTCTGCCACTGGAAAAAACATTTCAAAATGTTAAAAAGATTCGAATTTCACGCTTACGTATCTACATTCTATGTGCGCACATCAAGTTTTGTGAAAAAACCGACATTTTTTCTATTAAAAAGACAAAAGAAAAAGCGTCACGCGGACAACCTTTTTTACACCAAAATTTATCTTTTTTACACATGACACAAAAAATGTCGGTTCGTGGAACAACTTTGTGAACGTGTAGAATTTCGATATGTACCCATTAAAGTTTGCTTTCGAATTTTTCAACATTTTAAAAATGTATTTAAAATGAAATTTTAAAACTGGTAGCCAAAACACCACTCCCAACAAAACATATATTATTATTATTATTATTATTATTATTATTATTATTATTATTATTATTATTATTATCACTACTGTTAGGATTATATCACCTTTGTACCATTGTGCTATAGTTGGGCTTGTAGTTAACCCAACGTTAAGTGTCATACCTAGTCACCTAGCATATAAAAGATGGTAGACCCACGAGATCACAAGCTAGGGGACGGTCGGGCGTCCCTTGGCAAGACTGTCCGAACAGGCGGTGGCGGGGTGGCTGAGATGTGTCTAATGGCTCGGCAGGCTTGTTGTTGGTTGAATTATATCGAATTTAGTACATACTTATAGAGGAACTCATGTAGTCACTGCCCCAGAATATGCGAGTTTATTGAACCTCGTAAATAATATTTTATGTATTGTTGAGAAAACCACTTCTGATCTCGGGTCCAGATACTCTCTTTTTGTGGACCAATCAGGTTCAGCATGCTCCACAAGTGTCAGGGTATTCCACTACGTATTCACTTCGTACAGCTTGTTTCAAACAGTGACTGGACCCATTTAGACAGACATAATTAATGCATGCAGCTACTTCTAGGCCCAATAGTCCACAACGGAGGTGACTTTCCTATACAACTAGCACGCGACTCGCCCACCGCCGATGGCGTCTCCTGCCAGCGCTCCGGCCATGGAGGCCTCCCCCGACCTTCCACGAGCCCCCGCGAACCCCGCTCTCCTCCGGCGCGGCCGAAGCCTAAGTCCGCGTGGTGCCTAAGGTTGGAGCCCCCGCAGCGAGCCTCGTCGGTCCGGCCGGCCTTGGTTCCTGCCGCTGAAAAATCCCCATCGTTCCCCACGCACAGCCCGCCGCGAAGACGTAGGGCGAGAAGTCTCAGCGCGACCCCATGTCGACGGCGCTGCTGAAGTGGGCGACGAGAAGAAGAAGGCCTCCCCGCCCCTGCACCTCCGTCCGCGGCTGTCGTGGAGCCATCCCGGCACGGGCGGCCCTCATGGTGCCTCCCACCGCAGCGACGAAGCCGGTGGAGCTCGAGCTCGACTACCTCCACAAAGAGTCTTGTTCGGAGGATCGACATCGCTACTAGCTACTCCGGCGTCCGCACGGCGAGCTCACGTCCTTCAGCCGCTGTTCCGCCGTACTGTATGCTACGCGTACAATACTGTTTTCTACATTTCCTGGCCACTGTTCCTGACACCAACTGTCCCTGCCACACACATCCCCAGACAATCTGACGGCCCAGAAAACGAGCTCAGTTGTGCTCGGGACCAGAAACACCCCTCCCTGTATTGTTGTGATATTTTGTCCTTGTATGACTCATATTGAGTAATGTGGTAAGGAGAAGAAGGTCTTCAAGGCCAACCTCTTTGCCTAGGTGGATTCTCTAGATCCTGAAGCAGCTTCCAACGGGTTAGATGAGGAGGGATGGGCCCTCTAATATTACTTGGAGGAGCAGCTTGTGCACCTTGCTTGAATTGAGGAAGAATATCCTGAAGGGGGATGCGTGCATGGCTTTTTTTCGATACCATTGCCAATGGCAGGAGAAGCAAATACAGAATCCCAAGGCTCATCATTGACCATGGGGACATCTATGAGAAAAAAGACATCCTAGCACATGTCTACAATTTCTATCGACAGTTGATGAGATCAACTGGTGAGCCCAGGGCTTTCCTTCTTGCGGCCAATTTCTGCAGAGGATACACAAATCTCGGGGGACGAGAAATGGGAAATGGGACATACTTTTACCCGGGATGAGGTGGAGGAGGTCCTACTTGGTATGAAAGTGGACTCGGCCTCAGGTCCGGGTGGGCTTCCGGTATCCTTCTTCAGGAAATGCTGGGGAGCTCTTAAGCAGCAGATTCTCTAGATCCTAAATGATTTTGCCCTTGGGACGGTGGACATCTCTCGTCTGAACTTTGGCATTCTTTCGTTCATAACTAAGGTCAAGGGTGTTATCAACGAAAGAATGCCCATTTCCCTAATCAACGTTATCTCTAAATTCATTTCGAAAGCTTATGCTTCGAGGCTAGCCCCTCATAAGGACTACTATATATAGACCGCAGCCAATCGTCTTTTATTAAAGGCACGACCCTCCATGAAGGGGTCTTTACTCTTCACGAGATAGCGCATGAATTAAGGAGTCAAAAGATATGGGACTTACTAATCAAGCTCGATGTTGAGAAATCTTATGACAGTGTTAAGTGGGACTTCCTACGGGAAGATCTCCTTCATAAAGGATTCCCAGGTACTATGGTCCACCGGTTGATGTAGTTGGTCTCGGGAGGCGAAACTGCAGTTAACGTGAACGGGAAAATTGGACCATATTTTAGGAATGATTGGGGAGTTTGGCTAGGGGATCCTCTCTCCCCGGTCCTGTTTGATTTTATGGACGACTCAATTGCAACGATGATATCTCACATAAAGGTTGCAGGCCACATCCAAGGGGTGGTTCCCCATATCAATCCAGGGAGGAGTGATGCATCTGAAGTTTGTCGATGATACCATGATCCTCATTGAGCCTACTGGCGAAGAATCGTTAACCTAAAGCATTATGGTGAGTTTGGATATGATGTCGGGCCTCACGGTCAATTTTGGGAAAGTGAGGTGGTTGTAGTTGAATCTGCTAAATGGCAAACTTGGGAAGTTTCCAATCACGTAACCGAGGGTACCACTCAATGATAAGACCTTACGTGCTTAAGACATGGATTTCCTCACCTGTAAGGTGGGTTCTAGGGTGGAACCCTAGCAAGGATTATTCGTTGCCACAGCGGGGAGGATGGAATTGAACAACTCCTGCCTCTCGAGCCTTCCGATGTTTTCCATGAGTCTCTTCATGCTCTTTGATTCGACTGAGACATTCTTCGATAAGAGCAAGTCCCATTTCTTCTAGGAAGGTGTTGGTCGGAACCGCAAGTACCACATGGTTGATCGGGCAACGGTTTGCAAACCAAAAGAGCAGTCCTAAACACTAAGCTCATGACGTTTCTTTGATGCTCAAGTGGATTTGGAAGCTATATTAGAATGCGGAAGGACTGTGGGGAGACATCCTGAAAGCCAAGTACTTTGGTGACAAGGATTTATTCTGCTCGGAAGTTCCGCGAAAAGAATCGCATTCTTGGAGCACTATCCAGAGGATTAATGGTACTTTAAGATGAGAGCTAAACACCCTCTTTGGAATGCGAAGCGCACCTATTTTTTGTTGAACTGGTGGTCAGGGGGCATTCCTTTGCGTGAATGGTTTCCCTATCTCTTTAGCTATTGCAGAGCTCCCTTTGCCACGGTAAAGTCTGTGCACCATGGGGACGACTAGCTCCTCCACTTCCGTAGGCCATTTGGGCTGATGGAAACGGTAGAATGGGACAACCTGAAGAGAGAGCTCAGTGGCTCACCTCCATCCGGGGAGGATGATGTTATCCGATGGCTCTTGGAGGCCTCGGGGAGCTATTTAATATTCCAGGTCTATGTACCTCTGACTCTTGCAAGGGGTGGAAATTGCCCATTTCGAGGAGGTTTGACGCACCAGAGGGCCACCAAGGATTAAGATATTGCTTTTGCAACTCATTAGGGAAAATATACCATGTACAGTCGCCAAGCGTCACGACCCCTCAAACGATATGTGTAGTCTTTGTGGGGAACTTGAAGATTGGAGTTACATCTTGTTCAGCTTCCCCTTAGCTAGATTTATGTGGGCCGGAGTTAGGGATCTCCTCCACTGCGATTTGAACCCAAAAGTGGTTGAGAAATTTCTCGATATCTCCTAAGGTCTTCCTAGGTCTTACCGTATGCTAGTTTGTTTACCTTTACGGCTTTTTGCTGGTCGCTCTAAAATATTAAGAAAAAACTAACTATCGAATCTTTACTATTAAATGGGAGTTGGTCATTTGACACTCAACGCACTTTGGTGGTCGTCATTAAAAGCATCTTGTCCGTTCAATACAAACAATGTCTATCCTACCGTCCGTGAAACAAAAGAATCAAGACATGATCCGGTCTTTCTAATTAACAACCAGGACGTGGGACGGGGATTGCCTGTAGCCTCCTTGTGCGACCATCCGTGCGGCCCGGCCGTAAATATATTATCCGACGGCTTTCATTTTTCGTGTCCACCGTGTGTGATTTTCCATCTGAAAAAAAATTACAAATACCAACAATAATACTACTTGTCCCTTGCGCGATACACGCGGAATGCCAAAACTGAACGAGGAATATTGTCCCCTTTACTTGGAGATCGTCTACCTCGGCAGGCCGTATCGACGGCGGCGGCCACACGTCCGGCCAACTCCACCCCGCAACGGACGGAACGAGCTCTCGCAGTTGACTCCTTCACCAAGCAGATGGGTCTATGCCATGCCGTCTGCCAGCAATAGTGCTCTCGCCGACGAACCTTCAATCCTTGAAGCCCGGTCCGGCCGGTCGCCGCCCAATGCGTAGTTAGCCACCATGGCCATCTGGCTACCACCGCCATCCTAGCGACGCGGCCCACCGCAGGCACAGAAGTGTCGCCGCCAATACCTCGAGCCGATCAGCTTCCCTGCAACGCCGCCATGCCGTCCACCGCTGCCGGTTGTTCCTCTTCTCCTCCCTTCATAGCTTGGTGCTTGTGCGTGTAGCACACTTCATCTCCCTTCACTCCGGACTGCACCACTGCTCGCCGCCGCGATCAGCGATCTGAAATTCCCTACTCTACTCGTGATTGAGGTCAACTCCGCCTATGTTGTCTCAACATAGCCGGTCCTAAGCCCGGGTAAAGGAGGAGGGTTGTGATAGGCGAGGCGAGCCAACGTAAAAAACCCAGCCACTCTTATGGAGATGAAACCCAATCTTATGGGTTTCAACTCTAGCCTACCCCAACTTGTTGAGACTGAAAAGCTTGGTTGTTGTTGTTGTTGTTGTAGTAGTACTCGTGATTGAGGTTCTAGACTTCAACATATTCAACTAGCCCTCCGAAGCTCATGGAGCAGCTGAGCGGCTCCGCTTCTGAGCAACGATGTCATGCCCTTCTGGATTCGTAGTGGGCTCTACACTGGTAATTGGAACAAGCGAGATACATAATACAGATACGTGAACAGATACGGAGAAAGAGAAGTAAAAATACTAGTTTTTCCTCTGCTACTATCATACGGCGGAAAGAGAAAATGTGCATCCGTTCGATGATATATTTACGGCAGGCCGCACGGATGGTCGCATATGGAGGCCGCAGGCAAGCCCCGTCCCAGGACGTGATTCACTCCTTTTCTATTAAGGAAGGTTATTTCCAAAAAAATGGGAACTATCGGGATGGAAAGGAAGGTTATCTCTCCAAAAATCAGGACGTGATGCCTGTCTTCGGACGGGGCTCCCACCTTTTGCGCCCATCCGTGCTCCCCACGCATCGCACGGTTCCTGTTGGTTCCTCGTCACCCGTTTCATTTTTCACCAAAACAATTCTCCAAATACAAGCTGTGCGTAATAGTAAACGATCCCGTACTTCCATCATAGTATGAACTCAAATCATATACTGAGACAACCTCTCTTTCCCCTCACTATAGTTTGGAGGAGACGATGAAGTCGCCGGCGCCCATGTACAGCTACGGCGACTGAGAACAAGGCGCTGGCCTCGGTTCGAGCTCGAAGGAAGGTGCCCCGCCTTTGCCTATCGCGGTGCTGGCCTGGATAGGAGACATGGGAGATGCCGAGATGGCACAACGCCTTGAAGAAAGTCCATGTCGTTGATTGTTGATTCATGCGCCAGCCTCCAGGTCGTTGATTATTTATTCATGCGCATCCTCTAGATCATATATTGCGATGGTTCTTAAACTTTGCTCCTCGCGAATTTGCTCCAGCCTATGGGCTGATTAATGATTGAAGTCTGTCGTGATTTTGCTTCTGCCTCCTCGTTCCTGTTTAAATTAGAAGGAGGAATTCCTGTAGGATGTGCTTTCTGGATGTGCTACAGATCGAAATAGAAATTTCCCTGCTGTTATTGTCCTCTTTTAATGTCTTGCGAGTATTACGGATTCGTTTCTACAGCGAACGTATTTGGTGAGCGAAAAACGGGCAGGGGAGGAGAACAGGCGCGAGCCATCCGAGGCTTCGGGGAGCACGGATGGGAGCAAAGGGTGGGAGCAAGCAAGCCCCATCCCCTGTCTTCTACCTCCTCGCAAATCCTGCTCCCATGCTAGCTAGCTATCCCGCCTTGGTCCTTTGCGCCAAGATCCATCGCCAACATGGGCCCCTGCGCCGTCGCCATGCAAGATCCAGGTATTCGTTGCATGGACGAGCTCGCGCCGCCTAGAGGTGGAGGAGGACAAAACCGAGATTGAGGAGCGGTATATCCTACTTATGTCTACCTGTTGTTGACCGATTTTTTCTGCGCTGGATCGCTGCCCCGAACACCTTCCTCCACTTCCCCGTCCAACGACCGTAGCGAGCTCTAGCAGGTCGAATCCGTCGAGCACCTAAGCGCAACCGTGGTGTAGCAGCACTACGCGGTATGGACGACCTGAGCGCCCCGCCCCTGTGTATTGAACCGCTAATCACACATATACAGCCCTACATGATGCCTTACTTTTGTTAGCTGCTAAAAGAAATATGCTGCACATACTGAATTATCTAACAGATGATAATACGTTGTTGCATTTTTTTTATTATGCCATGAGATAAAACTGAAAGATATCGACAACTTTCAGTGGTTTCCTTTTCATATATATGAACTAGAAGTGTGATTAGACGTGGCACTTTCAGAACAATTAAATAAAAAATGCTTTTTATAGAACAGAAGCTTCGGGTACTATGCAGTTTTCACCTTGTTGTATTTTTATCATGGGGACATGGTTATAATTACTTCTTCAAGTATATGACTCTATATCTGTTCCATTTCAGCATATATGTGGAGCTTCTTTGTGTGGTTGGACTTGTCCTGTCATTTGGTCAGGTTTGCTTTCCCTTCACTTTTCTTTGTAGTAAAAATAACGACCATATAATCAACAGTTTGTGACTATTTGTTTTTACACTATTAAGTTGATGGTCAATTTAAATGGCAGTTATAGTGCAAAATGGAATGATACCCTGGGATTTCTATGTAATTTTAGTAGAAGATTGGATAATGGTTACATACTATTCTGATTTCTCTATCTTTATTAATTTAAAGTCGGACAATATTTGCCTTTTATCTATAAAAAAACATACTATTCTGATTATCCCTTCGATTGCGCATCCACGCATCGTAGGCGCGCTTCCGGACGCCAACACACCTTTGCACTCCTCAGTCACCTACGAGTCTTGCTTAAACAGTAGAGTGAGTAGGCACCATGTCTTTGCTTTATTTCATTTTATTGTTCTTAGAACATCACTGGAGTCTATGCCATCGGGATATGCAGAAGTGTCATCGTCACTGAAGAAAGTCACTTTTACCTGTAAGAGATCCCCAAACTTGTATCCACCTCATCTAGAAAACATGCAAAAGCCTAATGTGTGTTTATTGGTTTTACATCATTTGAGCTTGTAGATTTTTTCAGAAGCTAATACAAGAACTCATCATTTGTTATAAATTCCATGCTACCAAATTATCAGCGAGGATGCTTGTAAGGGTATATTGCCCCTATGTGTGGTTTTGGTAATTAATGACAACTCCTATGGAGTAATGTTTTCATTGAGTTTATATGAAGGAATATTCCATAGGTACTACTTGCTCTCCATGTGTTGGATTCAAGTATGGATGCCATGAAGATAAAGCCATGCTCTATCTTATGTGAGTATGTGAAGATACAAGGTTGAGTTGGGCAAGTTCAAGATGAACGTCTCAAGTGAATCACATACTTGAAGCTTGCCGTCCATTTGATGATAATGGATTTGTGAAGATGTGCATCAATGGAGCTTTCCCATCATATTGTATGGGGGAGCATTTGTGAGTCTTCACGAAGCAACATTGGTCAAGAGAGACATTCTGGCTTGAGTGAAGCTTGAAGAGTTACCATCAAGATCAAGCGGGATGCGCAAGGCAAAGGTATGACCTTGCTAGGTTTTCCTTTTACCGGTCTCAAGGTGGATGTTGGGAGACCGGATTATAGGATACATAGCCGCACTATTAAGAGGGGCTTTCGGTTGGGTAACTTGATCACATCGTCTTAGGGAGCTCAATCCTTTGCATACTTTGCATATCCGTATTGCTTCTTGATGTTTCTCTGTGTGAGGTTCTTGAGCTTGTTGCTAGCTTTACAACAAGCCCAAGTTCATCGAAAACGGAATCCGCATGCATCTTCTATTGCGTTTTCGAGGTTGGGTGATTTTACCGGTTATTCATGATATACGGTTCTACCTTTTATATTCATGATAAAATCCCCTCCTATAGATTCTTGTGTTTTCACTTTCCATAGAATAGCATTTGTTGTTATCTTCCAAACAAAACTGGTTTCATTCGAATCAGGGTTCGGGAGCAAAAGTTATTAAAGAAAGAGTAAAAGAAGAAAAAGAAAAGAAAAAGGAAAAGGGGGGAGGCTGCCGGTTGGGCGCCCGGCCTGCCGGGCCAGACGCCGGCCCACCCGGTCGACCGGGCGGCCACCGGCCCACGCGCCGGGCAGCCCAGCCAACCCTCCGGTCCGACCGGGAGCCGCACCGGGCCGCCTCTCCGCCTTCGGCCCGTCACGCGGCCTGGCGCGCGCCGCGCGGCCTGTGACCGGCCTTGGGCCAGGTCCACGACCGGGCCGCCCTGCTGCCCCTCCGGTCCGGCCGGATCCGGACTGGGCCGCCTTGGCCGCCCAAGGCCCACGCGGCCTGGCTCCTTCCCCGCGCGGCCTGAAGCTTTTCCACCGCCCAGCGCGGCATCTGCCTGCCCGGTTGCTGGGCCGGTCGGACCGGGCAGGCCGCCGGCCTCCCCAGCCCAGGCTCCGGTCAACCGGCCTGGCAGCCGGCCTGGGCACCTTTTTTGCGCGATTTTAATGCGATTTTCACCCGGTTTTCTCCCCAACGGTTATTTCTTCTTCCCCCACTATAAATACCTTTCTCCTACCTTGAGACAGTCAGTTCTTCCCCTTTCTTCACCTCCATTGTTGCTATTTGAAGAACTTGCCCTCCCCCTTGATTCCTCCAACCATTCTTGCTCATATTTGAGGATTTGAGAGAGAAGATCTAGATCTACACTTCCACCAAACCATTTCTTCTCTAAGTGAGGGAATCTCTTGGGATCTAGATCTTGGAGTCTTTGGTTGACTTTCCCCCTTGTTCTTCCTCTCCAATCTCATCCTAGCATTCGTTGCTTTGGTGGGATTTGAGTGTGAAGGACTTGAACACCTCCGGTGTTCTTGCTTTGCATCATTGCATAGTGTTGAGCTCTCCACCACGATTAGTTCGAGTGAGAGACCGTGAGCTTGTTACTCTTGGAGGGTAACCTCTTAGTTGGCTTGGCGGTTGGTGCTCCGGTGATCTCTTCAAGAAGATTGTGAAGAGGCCCGGGCTTCTCCTTCGTGGAGCTTGTGAAGTGGTTGTGGAGCTTGCCATCTCCGGAGCGGAGGAAAAGCTAACCATAAGGAAAGGGCCATTATCCTTCGTGGGTGTGGTTCGGAGAATAGGGTGAGCCTTCGTGGCGCGGGGAATCCTTCGTGGGACCTCCACTCCTCCAAACGTGACGTACCTTGTTGCAAAACAAGGGAACACGGGAATACATCCTCGTCTCCGCGTGCCTCGGTTATTTCTATACCCGAGCTCTCTTTCCTTGTGATAGCCATCGTGCTTGAAGTACATATATCTTGCTATCACTTGTGCTACATATATCTTGTGCCTATCTTGCTTAGCTCTAGTTGCCATTGTTACACTTAGTTGAGCTTAGCATATTTAGGGTTTGTGCTTGTAAACTAAACATTAGTTTAATTCCGCATTCTTACAAGACAAATCCGCAAGAGTTTGTAATTGCCTATTCACCCCCCCTCTAGGCGACATCTCGATCTTTCAATTGGTATCAGAGCAAGGTCTCTCCTTGTTTAAGGCTTCACCGCCTTGAGAGTAAAGATGTCGGCTAGTATTTTAGTGCACAATGACACAATTATCTTTGTTGGCACAAATTATCTTTTGTGGCGAAATTGCTTGCTTTGCAAACTTCGGACCTTGTGTCCAAACATTGAGCAATTTCTAGATGTAGGTTTTTATCCTCCGATGGACCCTCAAAATCTATCTTTAGAGGATGAGAAAAACTTACATCTTGAAGCTCTAGTATCTAATGAGCTTGTATTCTCTTTGAGACCAGATTTTCATAGGTTTTTGATATATATAAAGCGAAAATCGTCTCATGAGATGTGGATCAAGCTTAAGGAAATGTTTGGTGGATCCACTTCTCATTTGGTTGGTGGTGACTCCGAGGAGCTCTCTTCCCCTTCACATCATGAAGAGCTCCAAGTTGCTTCCACCTCCGGCCGTGATGAGTTCTCATCTTCTTCCACTTCACCAACGTGTAGCAAGACACGAGGTAATGATATGGTGAGTGGTGAGAAAAATTGCAATGTTGATATTGTGCTCAATAGTGATGATTCTTCATCTCTATCCCATTGCAATGCTTCCTCTTTGGACTTAGACACATCTAGCATTGAAAATAGTCTACATGCTTGTGTTGATAGTCCTCGCATATCATGTGTAAATTGCTCACATAAATCCCATGATGATATGCTTGCCTTGTCTTGCTCCCATAATCAAAATGCTTCTATCTCCTCTAGTTGTTTGACTAACAATGTAGAGGAAACCGAACACTCTATGGATCAAGACATGTTTTCAAATAAGGATTCAAGAATTTCTTCATCTTCATCCTCCGGTATGCACATGTGCCTTATGGCAAATGGATCAAAGGTATCTCCTACTTTGACTCCTAACACTTCCTCTAATGATGAGAGTGATGATGATAATGATGAAGAATATAATATATTAGTGCATAATATGGCAATGGTATATGCTTCTCTTCATGGTAATAAAGAAGCTCGTGCTAATCTCGAACACTCTATGGATACCTTGAGTAAATATAGGGAAACCATAGTGGAGTTGGAGTCCCATGTTGAAAATGGGGAAATGAGATTCACTCTCCTCAAGCATGAGCTAAAAGATGAGAAGCATACTAATTTTATGCTCACACAAAAATTTGAATCCTATAAGCATGAAAATGAGAAAACTATTGTTGATGCTTGTGCTACTAACTCTACTTCTTGTGAAGCATCTACCTTAAAGGAGAATGTTGAGCTAAGGGCTAAACTTGAGTTTCTAACTAGCAATTGTAGGGAATTGGAAGAAAGCAATAAAACGCTCTCACACTCTCTTGAGGATCTTCTAACTTCCTATGATGGGCTAAAGTTAGCTCATGAGGCTTGTATCACTAAGGTAACATCTTGTGAGCCTCATGTGGACATTAGCACAATCTCTACTACAAATGCTATATCGACATGTGCTAGTCCTAGTAGTCCATCTAGTCAAACTAGTGATACACCTTGTGTTGGATTACTTGCCTTGCCTTGTTGCTCTAACAATGAAACTTCTACTTCCTCTAGTACTTGTATTTCTACTAACCATGTAGAGGAAATAAAAAAGCTCGAGGCCCAAGTCCTTTCTTTAAAGAAAGACTTGGAAAAGCGTCATGAAGGGAAATCCGCACTTGACAAGATGTTGAGTATGCAACAATCCCCCAATGACAAGAGTGGACTTGGATTCAATTCCAATAACAAGAACAAGTCCAAGAGCAAGTGCAACAAAAAGAAGGGCCAAGACAAAGTCAAGGATTCGGCCAAGATTGTTTGCTTCAAGTGCAAAGTTGAAGGGCACCATGTTAGATCATGCCCATTGAAGAAGAAGAAGCACTTGAGTGAGAAACAACAAGGGAAATGGCCACAAGGTCAAGGTCAAGCTCATGCTCGACCTCAAGTTGAAGATATGCCACTTCCCAAGAAGAGTCAAGATGTTGTTCCCCAAGAGAAGAAATCAATAAAGAAGAGAAAGGGGAACACTTGCTACTTATGCCGTGTGAAGGGGCACTTTGCTTCTTCATGTTTAGGTAGTACCTTATCTAACCCTATAATTGTTGATGATGATTATTCTCTAGGGAAGGATAAGGATGGCAATGTGTTTGCCAAGTTTGTTGGAACTCAAAGTGGTCTCAAGAAAAGGACCATTTGGGTTGCCAAGCCTATTGTGACTAACCTCTTAGGACCCAACTTGGTTGGGGACCAACAAGCTCAAACGTGATCAATAGGTACATTTGGAGGTCATTGGAGATTTGGCTACTTCATGAAGAATTAAGGGATCTTCATATATTATATTTTGACCAAGCCAAGTCATATGGATTATCATCTATATCCTATATCCAATGTTCCTCCTTGCGGTAACTTATACTTCAATTCATCATATTTATTGTAAGTTACTTGCCCCTTTGCATATTTGGTTTTGTACCAAATATTTGTGTGTATGTGTTGTGTCTTACTTACCTATCTTGTGTATTCAAGTATGTTTGTTTGACTCATCATATACTTGTGTATTGTTGTGAGCCTAATGCATCTTGATGACATCTTATTTGGCTCTCTTTGAGTGATTAATGGAACATCCCATTTTGGGGGAGTGATATGCTTTGTGCATCTCTCTTTCTTTAAAATGTGTGTACATGGGTACCACCACTTAGTATTGATATTAAGAAATTATCTAGTCACTATGTGGTGTGCCATACTCATGAGAAATTCAAATTCTAATTGTCCATTAATCATCTCTAGTCGAATTTTAGTTGCCTCTTGTTTAGAAGAAATGTCTTATCACATTATGGGGTAGTAATATGTTTTGTACATATCACAAACCTAAGAAAATGTGACCATATGAGGTTATGCCACTTGGAGTTGATACACGTAATTATCTTGTTCCTAGGTGGCATATTTGCTCAAACAAGCTCCACTTCTATTAAAAAGCTCTTATTGGCTCATCCTATGGATTCTTGTTTGATTAAGAAATTCTTGGTACGGTTTTCCTCAAATACATATCTCTATATCTTATTTAGGACACCGTTTGCTTCAAGTTATTCTAATCATTGCCGTGCGTGATTGTTTGACTAATTGAAGCTATCAAGAATCTTCATCCGTGCATAGTGCTTAATTTTATATACTTATCCTATGCCCTTTATTGTGAAGTTGATCCTTACTATCATTGTCAATTCACCACCGGAAATTATTTTCAATATACTCATTGTCTTTGACAATTGATAACCTTGTATGTGGTTGAATTCATGGATCATCTTCACCTTGGATTGCCTCTTATTTACTTATTTTATTTTCAAGAAATCCTTGTTGCTCCCACGTGTCTTCTTTGTTCCTTTGAAAAATCTTTTGATAAATTCTCTTGATTCATATCAAGTGTTTGTTTTGGAAGACAAACCTTTTCCTTACGGTACATTGTGCCATTGTGAAAAGTGTAGAGGGTTTGGTTTATTTGTTCGAACCTTGCTCTTTTTGGGAGTTTTGCTATCTCATTCCTTCTTCTATGCTTTATTTGTTGAATGAGATAAATCTTTGAGCATGTTTGCTTTATTTCATCCTTTATGCTCAATGGTTTCTTCTTAGTTCATTTGTTGAACTTTGTTGAACAAATCTTTTGTGATTTGCGTCTTTGATATTATTTGGACAACAAATTTGTTTGGTCACACCTTTATGCCTTATTCAATTCATTTGGTGTTTTGTCCAAAGTATATCTTTCTTGGATCTTTAAAAGTCTTTGTGCGTGCTTATATGCAATTTATTTATATTTATAGCATGCTCTCTTTCTTCGATCCATTATATAGGGTATACTCCATCAAATCCTAAACGGCTAAGATGTGCATGAAATTCAAATTTCATCTATAAATATGCACATATTGATATGGGGTGTATCCTATGTATTGTGGTTAGTCTAACCATTTTGGACCCAATGAGTTTGGGGACCAAGATGTACTTGAATTATGTTTTAGGTACATTGGAGATGCAATGGAGGCTTGTCTCATCTATAAGGAAGGTGTTGTCACCATGTGAGAATTGGAGTCAAGTTAGGATGATCGTTGAACTCTTATCTACTACATCAAGCCATTGCTATCTCGGTAACAAGTATCTTATTCATGCATTCTCATATAGCATCCAACCTCTTGTAGGTTGTATCTTGGCATGAAATTATTTATTTCGAAAATATTGCGGTTCTTGAAAAACCCTTTTAAAATAAAACCTCTTATTGAACATTTGAGTAATTTGAGAAGATGCATATGATAGGTTATATATATATATCATATTTTATGATTCACCTATCACAAATATGCCCTCTAGCAATTTATTGCACATCAATTCCTCAAAGAGCTCTTGTGTGCAATATTGATGAATTTGTGAAATAAATCCGTATTTGAGATACTTGTTGCCTTTCTCAAAACATTCCAACTAGCCTTACTTCCCTTATTGTTAGTTGTGATGTTTTTGAGATCTTATTTTGTTGAAGTTCATTTATATACCATAAGTGAAAAGTGGAGCCATAGGCTATATATGCTTTTAAGCAAACATCATTTGGTATATTTTATGACTTCATTTTGGATATCTAGTCCTATTTATTTTGTTAACCTCTTGTGTGTGCATGTTTCTTTATGGATCATTTTGTCCACTTTAGAAACTTATATACATAAGAGCGTTAATCCATCACCTTGATATCTTTGTTCTTTGCCAACCATCTTTTACCCCTTTTGTTTTTAGTGGGTTGGTAAAGAAAATTTATGAGTGCTTGGTTTATTTATTTTCTTCATGCACTCATATCTCGTAATTGTTGGACTCAAGTTGTTCTTGATAAGCATACTCTCTTTATCTTAGTTGTTTTCTAAATGATATATAGGGAGTGAGGATTCCATGTTTGTGCATATTGTATTCAAATGCAAACATTATAAATTGTGCACGAACCTTGGGGAGCTTTCTTATTTTATTTAGAGCACTATATCTCTCTTATCATGATATCTTTGTTTGTCCAATTGGATCGTTGATTGCTTGCTTTATTTGTTGAAGCTCACTTCACCATGTTATCTTTATGCAATCTTTGATCCTCAATATAGTTTGACTTCCTTCAAGTATTCATCATTGGATATGTGCACTTGATTCCACTCAAATTATGAGAAGTGCACACTTTGGGGGGGAACTCACATTATATTGGCCTTCTAAATATTTCACCCATTTTAACAATCGATGCCAATGGGGGAGAAGTTTAGAGGGTTTAAGGGAATGGTTTTATACTTAAGTTTGGTTTGTGCTTAAGTGTTTTGTCCTATCATGCATTCCATATTTATATGTATTGCATGGTTGTATATATATATAGTGGAAACTATCCCAAAGGTTAATCTTGACAATATATGCAATGAATTCATATTCATCACACGTGCATACATTGTGGGGGAGTTTTCTCTATATATATTGGTTCCACTCACATCTCTCGTAATTGTTGTAGTTGTGTGAGTAGAGCCGGTTTTGATATGGGCTAGTAGCTTTGTGTTACTTGACCATATCAAATACAACCTCTTGTATACAACTTATTCTCGGATAAGTTGAGTACTTGTTTCTAATATTCATTATATAAACCCTCTTATTGTGGTTGTCATCAATTACCAAAATGGGGGAGATTGTAAGGGTATATTGCCCCTATGTGTGGTTTTGGTAATTAATGACAACCCCTATGGACTAATGTTTCATTGAGTTTATATGAAGGAATATTCCATAGGTACTACTTGCTCTCCATGTGTTGGATTCAAGTATGGATGCCATGAAGATAAAGCCATGCTCTATCTTATGTGAGTATGTGAAGATACAAGGTTGAGTTGGGCAAGTTCAAGATGAACGTCTCAAGTGAATCACATACTTGAAGCTTGCCGTCCATTTGATGATAATGGATTTGTGAAGATGTGCATCAATGGAGCTTTCCCATCATATTGTATGGGGGAGCATTTGTGAGTCTTCACGAAGCAACATTGGTCAAGAGAGGCATTCCGGCTTGAGTGAAGCTTGAAGAGTTACCATCAAGATCAAGCGGGATGCGCAAGGCAAAGGTATGACCTTGCTAGGTTTTCCTTTTACCGGTCTCAAGGTGGATGTTGGGAGACCGGATTATAGGATACATAGCCGCACTATTAAGAGGGGCTTTCGGTTGGGTAACTTGATCACATCGTCTTAGGGAGCTCAATCCTTTGCATACTTTGCATATCCGTATTGCTTCTTGATGTTTCTCTGTGTGAGGTTCTTGAGCTTGTTGCTAGCTTTACAACAAGCCCAAGTTCATCGAAAACGGAATCCGCATGCATCTTCTATTGCGTTTTCGAGGTTGGGTGATTTTACCGGTTATTCATGATATAAGGTTCTACCTTTTATATTCATGATAAAATCCCCTCCTATAGATTCTTGTGTTTTCACTTTCCATAGAATAGCATTTGTTGTTATCTTGCAAACAAAACTGGTTTCATTCGAATCAGGGTTCGGGAGCAAAAGTTATTAAAGAAAGAGTAAAAGAAGAAAAAGAAAAGAAAAAGGAAAAGGGGGGGAGGCTGCCGGTTGGGCGCCCGGCCTGCCGGGCCAGACGCCGGCCCACCCGGTCGACCGGGCGGCCACCGGCCCACGCGCCGGGCAGCCCAGCCAACCCTCCGGTCCGACCGGGAGCCGCACCGGGCCGCCTCTCCGCCTTCGGCCCGTCACGCGGCCTGGCGCGCGCCGCGCGGCTCGTGACCGGCCTTGGGCCGGGTCCACGACCGGGCCGCCTGCTGCCCCTCCGGTCCGGCCGGATCCGGACCGGGCCGCCTTGGCCGCCCAAGGCCCACGCGGCCCGGCTCCTTCCCCGCGCGGCTCGAAGCATTTCCGCCGCCCAGCGCGGAATCTGCCCGCCCGGTTGCTGGGCCGGTCGGACCGGGCAGGCCGCCGGCCTCCCCAGCCTAGACTCCGGTCAACCGGCCTGGCCGCCGGCTCGGGCACCTTTTTGCGCGATTTTAATGCGATTTTCACCCGGTTTTCTCCCCAACGGTTATTTCTTCTTCCCCCACTATAAATACCTTTCTCCTACCTTGAGACAGTCAGTTCTTCCCCTTTCTTCACCTCCATTGTTGCTATTTGAAGAACTTGCTCTCCCCCTTGATTCCTCCAACCATTCTTGCTCATATTTGAGGATTTGAGAGAGAAGATCTAGATCTACACTTCCACCAAACCATTTCTTCTCTAAGTGAGGGAATCTCTTGGGATCTAGATCTTGGAGTCTTTGGTTGACTTTCCCCTTGTTCTTCCTCTCCAATCTCATCCTAGCATTCGTTGCTTTGGTGGGATTTGAGTGTGAAGGACTTGAACACCTCCGGTGTTCTTGCTTTGCATCATTGCATAGTGTTGAGCTCTCCACCACGATTAGTTCGAGTGAGAGACCGTGAGCTTGTTACTCTTGGAGGGTAACCTCTTAGTTGGCTTGGCGGTTGGTGCTCCGGTGATCTCTTCAAGAAGATTGTGAAGAGGCCCGGGCTTCTCCTTCGTGGAGCTTGTGAAGTGGTTGTGGAGCTTGCCATCTCCGGAGCGGAGGAAAAGCTAACCATAAGGAAAGGGCCATTATCCTTCGTGGGTGTGGTTCGGAGAATAGGGTGAGCCTTCGTGGCGCGGGGAATCCTTCGTGGGACCTCCACTCCTCCAAACGTGACGTACCTTGTTGCAAAGCAAGGGAACACGGGAATACATCCTCGTCTCCGCGTGCCTCGGTTATTTCTATACCCGAGCTCTCTTTCCTTGTGATAGCCATCGTGCTTGAAGTACATATATCTTGCTATCACTTGTGCTACATATATCTTGTGCCTATCTTGCTTAGCTCTAGTTGCCATTGTTACACTTGGTTGAGCTTAGCATATTTAGGGTTTGTGCTTGTAAACTAAACATTAGTTTAATTCCGCATTCTTACAAGACAAATCCGCAAGAGTTTGTAATTGCCTATTCACCCCCCCCCCCTCTAGGCGACATCTCGATCTTTCAATGCTCTTTCATATTTTCCTGGACTTGAATTTTTTCGATAGCAAGAAGTCTCTGGTTATTTGGAACAGGTTCATATTGATCAACTTCGAATGTAATATATTTTTGTGATGAAATATTTGAAATTTTTGTTCCCTTTTTTAAATTTTATTTGTTCTAGATATGCTCATATGCATAGCGATGTTGCATACTTTCACATGGTCGATTCCATCTTATTTATCATGGAGCTTGTATTTGTTTGTTTAGGTCAAACCTGCAATACATCACACACACATGGGCACGGAAGATTGTCAAGATAAAAGCCAGATTTGACATCATGGAACTTGATACCATTCAGGTTTATTATGTTGGAGATATGCCCAAGAGGCAATAATAAAGTGGTTATTATAATATCTTTGTGTTTATGATAAATGTTTATATACCATGCTATAATTGTATTAACAGAAACATTGATACATGTGTGTTATGTAAACAACAAGGAGTCCCTAGTAAGCCTCTTGTATAACTAGCTTGTTGATTAATAGATGATCATGGTTTCGTGATCATGAACATTGGATGTTATTAATAACAAGGTTATGTCATTGGTTGAATGATATAATGGACACACACCCAAATGAGCGTAGCATAAGATCAAGTCATTAAGTTCATTTGCTATAAGCTTTCGATACATAGTTGTCATAATCCTTCGACCATGAGATCATGTAAATCACTTACACCGAAAGGGTACTTTGATTACATCAAACGTCATTGCGTAAATGGGTGACAATAAAGGTGGGATTAAGTATTTGGAAAGTGTGAGTTGAGGCATATGGATCAACAGTGGGATTTGTCCATCCTGATGACGGATAGATATACTCTGGGCCCCCTCGGTGGAATGTCATCTGATTAGCTTGCAAGCATATGAATGGTTCATAAGAGATCACATACCACGGTACGAGTAAAGAGTACTTGTCGGCAACGAGGTTGAACAAGGTATGGAGATACCGATGATCAAACCTCGGACAAGTAAAATATCGCGAGACAAAGAGAATTGGCATCGTATGTAAATGGTTCAATCGATCACTAAGTCATCGTTGAATATGTGGGAGCCATTATGGATCTCCAGATCCCGCTATTGGTTATTGCTCGGAGAGGAGTCTCGACCATGTCTGCATAGTTCACGAACCGTAGGGTGACGCGCTTAAGGTTCGATGTCGCATAAGTAGATTCGGAATATGAGATGGAGACCGAATGTTGTTCGGAGTCTCGGATAGGATCCGAGACATCACGAGGAGAGCCGGAATTGTTCTGGAAGAATTCTGCTGTTTTGTATTTCAAGAAAAGTTGTTCTAGAAACATTCTCGGAATTGGACGAAATAAAAACAGAAGTTCTTATTTTTCTGTCGCGCAGACGGAGTCCAAAGGGGAGACGGAGAAAGGCCAGGAGTGGGCCACACCACACGGCGGCGCGGGCCCCCCCTTGGCCGCGCCAGGGTGTGGTGTGGGCCCACCAGGCGCCGCCACTTGATCGGTTTCGCGAAACCCTAACCCTACCTTCCGACTATAAATAGTGGGGTAGTTTGGCCGGCCATTGCTGCTCCGTACGAAACCCTAAAGTGCCACCTCTCCTCCCTCCCGGTTTCTTACGCTCCGGTTTAGGCGAAGCCCTGCGGGAATTCTTCTCCACCACCACCACCACGCCGTCGTGCTGCTGGGATTCCGTGGAGATCTACCACACCTCCGCTGCCCGCTGGAACGGGGAGAGGAAGGAGCTTCATCGACACCGTACGCGCGACCAGAGTACGGAAGTGCTGCCGGATTGCGGCACCGGGGACGATCGTCTACACCAACAACGAGATTAATCTCGTAGGCTTTGGAATCTTCGAGGGTTAGTCTCATCTCCATCTCGTTGCTTAGATCTAGTAGATTGGATCTTGGGTGTTCCATAGATTAGATCTGTTGGTTTTATTCGCTTTGCGGTAGGAAAATTTTTGTTTTCTATGCAACGAACCCCATCAGTGGTATCAGAGCCACGTCTATGCATAGATCTGTTGCACGAGTAGAACACAATGGTTTTGTGGGCGGTGATGCTTTTGTTGCTTTAGTTTGTGTACTTTGCTTCTTGCGGGATGGTGGGATGAAGCGGCCCGGGCTAACTTTACATGACCGCGTCTCATGAGACTTGCTCCACGCTTGACATGCAACTTGTATTGCATAAGTGGCTTTGCGGGTGTCCGTCTCTCCCACCATAGTGAAGATTGTAATTTGCACTTCTATTGTCAACACTAGTATCACCGTTGTGGTTCATGTTCGTAGGTAGATTGGATCTTACTCGAAAACCCTAAACCACGTAAAAGATGCAAACCAAATTAGAGGCGTCTAACTTGTTTTTGCAGGGTTTGGTGATGTGATATGGCCATGATGTGATGATGATTATATATGATGTATGAGATGTTCATTATTGTATTATGGCAACCGGCAGGAGCCTAATGGTTGTCTTTAATTTTTGTTAAAGACCTGCGTGTCTATTCATCATGTAATAGCTTTATTTCAAGTAGTTGTTATAGTAGCTATAAGTGATGGACAACCATGAAGCGGCGCCATCGACCTTGACGCCATGCTTTGGTGATGATGGAGATCATGTCCGTGCTTTGGAGATGGAGATCAAAAGCACAAGAAGAAAGGCCATATCATATCACACATTATGAATTGCATGTGATGTTAATCCTTTTATGCATCTTATTTTGCTTAGATCGCGACGGTAGCATTATAAGATGATCCCTCTCACTAAATATCAAGATAATAAAGTGTTCATCCTAAGTATGCACCGTTGCTAAGACTTGTCGTTTCGAAGCATCTCGTGATGATCGGGTGTGATAGACTCTACATGTGCATACAACGGGTGCAAGCCAGATTTGCACACGCGGATACTAAGGTTGCCTTGACGAGCCTAGCATGTACAGACATGGTCTCGGAACACGGGATACCGAAAGGTAGAGCATGAGTCATATGAATGATATGATGAACACTTTGAGTGTTCGCCTTTGAAGCTACATCTTTTCTCGTGAAGATCGGACTTGGTGTAGTGGATTTGGTTCGTGTAATCACTAAGACAATGCGAGGGATGTTGTTTTGAGTGGGAGTTCACCTAGTTAATTTAAGAATTAAAATTGAACTCATTTTATCATAAACTTAGTCTAAACTCTTTGCAAATATGTTGTAGATCATGGCGCCCCCCTCCATCAATTTTAACCAGTTCCTAGAGAAAGAAAAGCTTAAGGGCAATGGTAGCAACTTCACTGACTGGTTCCGTCATGTGAGGATTTTCCTCGCTGGCGTAAGCCTGCAATATGTGCTCGAAGCACCGCTGGGTTCCCCACCACCTCCTGTAGTATCCGAGGACATAAAGAATGTTTATGAGACTCGGGCAATACGGTACTCCGAAGTTCAGTGTGCCATCTTGTGCAGTTTAGAGGCAGAGCTCCAAAAACGTTTTGAGCACCACGACCCATGTGAGATGATGCGTGAGCTCAAACTTATCTTTGAGACTCATGCAGCCGTGGAGAGCTATGAGGCCTCGAAACAGTTCTTTAACTGCATGATGGAAGAGGGCAGCTCCGTTAGTGAGCACATGTTCGCCATGTCCGGACATGCGAAGAAGCTCGATGACTTGGGGATTGTGATTCCTAACAAGGCTGGGTATTCATCGTGTCCTCCAATCACCGCCACCAAGTTACAAGAACTTCGTGATGAACTACAACATGCAGAACATGAACAAAGAGTTACTCGAACTCTTCTCCATGCTGAAGTCTCGCTGAAGTAGAAATAAAGAAGGAGAACCAAGTGTTGATGGTCAACAAGACCACCGAGTTTCAAGAAACAGGGCAAGCCGAACAAGGGCAACTTCAAGAAGGGCGGCAAGAAAGTTGCGGCGCCTCCCGAGAAGCCTAAGGCTGGTCCTAAGCCCGATGCTCGTGTGCTACTACTGCCGGGGAAGGGGCACTGGAAGCGGAAGCTGCACCAAATACTTGGCCGATCCGAAGAGCGGCCACGCCAAAAGAAAGGTATATTTGATATACATGTTATAGATGTCTATCTTACTCGGTTCTCGTAGCGAGTGCTCGGGTATTTGATACTGGTTCGGTTGCTCACATTTGTAACTCGAAACAGGACCTGCGGAATAAACGAAGCCTGGCGAGGGACGAGGTGACGATGCGCGTTGGAAATGGATCCAAGGTCGATGTGATCGCCGTCGGCACGCTCCCTCTACATCTACCTTCGGGATTAGTTTTAAACCTTAATAATTGTTATTTGGTACCTCGTTGAGCATGAACATTATATCTGGATCTTGTTTGATGCAAGACGGTTATTCGTTTAAGTCCGAGAATAATGGTTGTTCGATTTATATGAGTAATGTCTTTTATGGCCATGCACCTGAGATGAATGGTTTATTCTTGTTAAATCTCGATAGTAGTGATACACATGTTCATAACATTGATGCTAAGCGAATTAAATTGAATGATAATTCTACTTATATGTGGCACTGTCGTCTTGGTCATATTGGAGTGAAGCGCATGAAGAAACTCCATTCCGATGGACTTCTTGAGTCACTTGACTTTGAGTCACTTGACAGATGCGAAGCATGTCTAATGGGAAAAATGACTAAGACTCCATTTTCTGGAACAATGGAGCGAGCTACAGACTTATTGGAAATCATACATACCGATGTGTGCGGACCGATGAGTGTAGCATCGCGCGGTGGTTATCGTTATGTTCTAACCTTCACGGATGATCTGAGTAGATATGGGTATATTTACTTTATGAAACATAAGTCCGAGACTTTCGAGAAGTTCAAGGAATTCCAAAGTGAAGTAGAAAATCAACGTAACAAGAAGATTAAGTTTCACGCGTTCGATCGCGGAGGCGAATATCCGAGTTATGAGTTTGGCATGCATTTAAAGAAATGCGGAATACTTTCACAGTTGACACCGCCGGGAACACCACAGCGCAATGGTGTGTCCGAACGTCGTAATCGAACTCTCTTAGATATGGTTCGTTCTATGATGTCTCTTACTGATTTGCCACTATCGTTTTGGGGTTATGCTTTAGAGACAGCCGCATTCACTTTAAATAGGGCACCATCTAAATCCGTTGAAACGACACCGTATGAATTATGGTTTGGGAAGAAACCTAAGCTGTCGTTCCTTAAAGTTTGGGGTTGCGATGCTTATGTAAAGAAGTTACAACCCGACAAGCTAGAACCCAAAGCGGAGAAATGCGTCTTCATAGGATACCCTAAAGAAACAATTGGGTATACTTTCTATCACAGATCCGAAGGCAAAATCTTTGTTGCCAAGAACGGATCCTTTCTTGAGAAGGAGTTTCTCACTAAAGAAGTGGCTGGAAGAAAAGTAGAACTCGACGAGGTTGATGAACCTTCTCTCATAGATCGGAGTAGCGCGGTCGTCGGAAGAAATTCTGTGCGGCACTGCACCGATAGGAGAGGAAGCAAATGATGAAGATCATGAAACTTCGAACGAGGAAGCTATCGAACCTCGCGGATCGACGAGGGAACGTACCACTCCGATTGGTATGATCCCTGTCTAAATGTCATGATTGTGGACGACAATGATGAGGACCACTGCGACGTATGAAGAAGCGATGATGAGCCCGGATTCCAACAAATGGCAAGAAGCCATGAAATCCGAAATGGGATCCATGTATGATAACAAAGTATGGACTTTGGTAGACTTACCCGATAGCCGCAAGGCTGTCGAGAATAAATGGATCTTCAAGAGAAAAACAGATGTCGATGGTAATATTACTCGTCTATAAAGCTCGACTTGTCGCAAAGGGTTTCCGACAAATTCAAGGAGTTGACTACGATGAGACTTTCTCACCTGTAGCGAAGCTAAAGTCTGTGAGGATTTTGTTAGCAATAGCTGCATTTTTCGATTATGAGATTTGGCAGATGGATGTCAAAACGGCGTTCCTTAATGGTGACATTGAGGAAGAGTTGTATATGGTACAACCCAAGGGTTTTGTCGATCCTAAAAATGCCGACAAGGTATGCAAACTTCAGCGTTCCATTTATGGACTGAAGCAAGCATCCGGAGTTGGAACCTACGCTTTGATAGAGTGATCAAAGACTTCGGTTTTATACGGACTCATGGTGAGGCCTGTATTTACAAGAAAGTGAGTGGGAGCTCTGTAGCGTTCCTGATATTATATGTAGATGACATATTATTGATTGGGAATGATATAGAACTATTAAGCAGCGTTAAAGGTTATTTGAATAAGTCTTTTTCAATGAAAGACCTTGGTGAAGCAGCATACATTTTAGGCATCAAGATTTATAGAGATAGATCAAGACGCCTAATAGGCCTTTCACAAAGTACATATCTGGACAAGATTCTAAAGAAGTTTAGAATGGATGAAAGCAAGAAAGGGTTCTTGCCTATGTTGCCGGGTAAGGTCTTGAGTAAGACTCAAGGTCCGGCTACGGCGGATGAAAGAGAGAGGATGAGCAAGATCCCCTATGCTTCGGCGGTAGGCTCTATCATGTACGCCATGCTTGTGTACTAGACCGGATATAGCACATGCTTGTTAGTTTGACCAGCGAGATATCAAAGTGATCCAGGAATGGAACAGCTGGACAGCGGTCAAGAATATCCTGAAGTACTTGAAAAGGACTAAGGATATGTTTCTTTGTTATGGCGGTGACCAAGAGCTCGTTGTAACCGGTTACACCGATGCAAGTTGGAACACCGATCCTGATGACTCTAAGTCTCGGTCCGGGTACGTGTTTATATTGAATGGTGCGGCGGTGAGCTGGAGCAGGTTCCAAGCGGTGCACGGTGGCGAAATCTTCAACGGAGATCTGAATATATAGCGGCCGGAGGCTTCATCGGAAGCGGTATGGATGAAGAGGTTCATTGTTGAGCTTGGTGTGGTTCCTAGTGCATTGGACCCGCTAGTCATTTATTGTGACAACACGGGTGCCATCGCCAATGCAAAGGAACCAAGGTCACACAAGAAGCTAAAGCATATCAAGCTGCGTTTTCATTCGATTCGCGAGTACATCGAAGATGGTGAAGTAGAGATTTGCAAAGTACACACGGATCTGAATGTTGCAGATCCGTTGACTAAAGCTCTCCCAAGGGCAAAGCATGACCAACACCGGAATGCCATGGGTGTTAGGTACCTTACAATGTAATCTAGATTATTGACTCTAGTGCAAGTGGGAGGCTGTTGGAGATATGCCCAAGAGGCAATAATAAAGTGGTTATTATAATATCTTTGTGTTTATGATAAATGTTTATATACCATGCTATAATTGTATTAAACGAAACATTGATACATGTGTGTTATGTAAACAACAAGGAGTCCCTAGTAAGCCTCTTGTATAACTAGCTTGTTGATTAATAGATGATCATGGTTTCGTGATCATGAACATTGGATGTTATTAATAACAAGGTTATGTCATTGGTTGAATGATATAATGGACACACACCCAAATGAGCGTAGCATAAGATCAAGTCATTAAGTTCATTTGCTATAAGCTTTCGATACATAGTTGTCATAATCCTTCGACCATGAGATCATGTAAATCACTTACACCGAAAGGGTACTTTGATTACATCAAACGTCATTGCGTAAATGGGTGACAATAAAGGTGGGATTAAGTATTTGGAAAGTGTGAGTTGAGGCATATGGATCAACAGTGGGATTTGTCCATCCTGATGACGGATAGATATACTCTGGGCCCCCTCGGTGGAATGTCATCTGATTAGCTTGCAAGCATATGAATGGTTCATAAGAGATCACATACCACGGTACGAGTAAAGAGTACTTGTCGGCAACGAGGTTGAACAAGGTATGGAGATACCGATGATCAAACCTCGGACAAGTAAAATATCGCGAGACAAAGAGAATTGGCATCGTATGTAAATGGTTCAATCGATCACTAAGTCATCGTTGAATATGTGGGAGCCATTATGGATCTCCAGATCCCGCTATTGGTTATTGCTCGGAGAGGAGTCTCGACCATGTCTGCATAGTTCACGAACCGTAGGGTGACGCGCTTAAGGTTCGATGTCGCATAAGTAGATTCGGAATATGAGATGGAGACCGAATGTTGTTCGGAGTCTCGGATAGGATCCGAGACATCACGAGGAGAGCCGGAATTGTTCCGGAAGAATTCGCACTGTTTTGTATTTCAAGAAAAGTTGTTCTAGAAACATTCTCGGAATTGGACGAAATAAAAACGAAGTTCTTATTTTTACTCGTCGCAGACGGAGTCCAAAGGGGAGACGGAGAAAGGCCAGGAGTGGGCCACACCACACGGCGGCGCGGGCCCCCCCTTGGCCGCGCCAGGGTGTGGTGTGGGCCCACCAGGCGCCGCCACTTGATCGGTTTCGCGAAACCCTAACCCTACCTTCCGACTATAAATAGTGGGGTAGTTTGGCCGGCCATTGCTGCTCCGTACGAAACCCTAAAGTGCCACCTCTCCTCCCTCCCAGTTTCTTCTGCTCCGGCTTAGGCGAAGCCCTGCGAGAATTCTTCTCCACCACCACCACCACGCCGTCGTGCTGCTGGGATTCCGTGGAGATCTACCACACCTCCGCTGCCCGCTCGGAACGGGGAGAGGAAGGAGCTTCATCGACACCGTACGCGCGACCGAGTACGGAAGTGCTGCCGGATTGCGGCACCGGGGACGATCGTCTACACCAACAACGAGATTAATCTCGTAGGCTTTGGAATCTTCGAGGGTTAGTCTCATCTCCATCTCGTTGCTTAGATCTAGTAGATTGGATCTTGGGTGTTCCATAGATTAGATCTGTTGGTTTTATTCGCTTTGCGGTAGGAAAATTTTTGTTTTCTATGCAACGAACCCCATCATATTACCACACTGATTCTATGTTATTTAAAATACTATAATATTGTCTGTTGTTATGCACATGATGTTAGTTGCTATTAGCTGCTTGGATATTTTTGCAAGTCTTTTTTTGTGGCTCTTATAAATAATTGCACAATTCAGACAGTGGTATTTTAGTGTTCACATAATTTAGTCCTAAAGAGACAAAGGATGGATAAGAAACCGAGGAACTATAGTGGTATGTTGGTTTCACATAATTCGGTCCCATCTGGCGCGACTACAGAAGGCAGGGCTGACAGAAGTGAGAGGTGTTCTTTTTATGATATTTCCACCTCCTAGAATTAGATTTTGCCTTTGATATCACCAAGTCTTTCTACCTTATCGTCCACTACTTGACTGATTTTCCCGGTAGAACTGCAGCTTCATAAATAGAAACACATGACATGTTGCCACCAGTAACCTATCTACTATGTGGCACATAATGAGTTGAAGTTAACTGGATTTTAAGGATATAACATTGCCTCCGTGCTAATATTTCTCTTACAAAATCCCCGCTCTTGGGGTCTGTTTGGTTTATGCCCCAACGAGCCGCCAAATTTTGGCGTGACCAATATTTTGGCGCAGCTTTTCTCTGCCCTCAGTCCACCCGCAGATTGGCTAAAAAATGAACTGCGTGGGCACGGCTCGGCTGGGCTAGCCAATTTTGGGGCGTTAAACCAAACCACAGCCAAACACCAGTGGTGCGCCAATATTTTGGTGGGGCTAACGTTGGCTCCTAAGCACACGCCCTTGGTCTCCATACTATGAATTCTTTGCGGATTGGTTCTTTGGTACAGTTCGAGCGATCCTTGCGCTAAAATTGTAATGTAATAATGGGTGTTAGTAAAGCTTGATATATTATATAAAGCGTATATCTTTCTTCAATTCCACTCTAGATGTCTAATGTAATAAATAAAAAGTACCGGTGGATTGTTGAAAGAAATACGACAAACAAAGAGGGGGAGCAGATCGGCACATTATATGTTAGCTTGTTATTCTCTAAAGCTATATCGTGTTTGGAAATTCTGATATGCATTTGGTCTGTAAAGTAGTCATTTATGCTATGTTAAAAAAGGTTGATCAATTTCATTTTATTTAGCGCACTATTTTTTAGATTATGTATTTATTGAATGTATGCCTAGATGTATATTTTGTTTGCTTACAAAAAATGAGCAAGTTAATTGCAGAGACAGTGGCTGCTTGAGAGAGAGAGAGAGAGAGAGAGAGAGGGAGAGAGAGAGGGAGAGAGAGAGAGAGAGGCATGGAAGCTCTCCATATTGGCATCAGAGTGGAGGTAGCGGGGGAGACTATGTAGACATTTCTAGAGATAATATTGAAAACAATAATTTTATAGATGCTCAAGAACTTGACAAGACATGGGTAGGCTCTAGCTGCAAGGATCACCAACTAAAGAGGATTTAGTAGGATGGTTAGTGTGTTTACTATCCTAACGAGTGAGCTGAATTTTTATTTTGTTTTCTACTTTCTCGGGCTCCAAAAAGTTTTTTTGCGGAGCTCGGGCTCTAAAAAGTTGGCTACTTCTTTTTTGTGTTCTTGTCATTTTTAAGTTTGCAAGAACATTGTTTGGTGATTCTTTAAGTAATGGAAATCGATGAGGCTGATTGGTTCCAATATTGAAAGATATTGCTAGAAGGATGGCTCCGCTTCCGCTCCAACCCCTATTGAATTTCTTGTGTTGTGTTTTCGAATTTCTTGTGTTGTGTTTTCAATACACGTGAATTTTTACAACTATTTTATTGACACGTTGCGAGAAAAAAAAACCGTAGCAACGCACGGGCATAATTTGAGACTTATGTATGTTTGAATTCTGCATGTAGGGTTTTATTAATTTACAAACCTATAATAATAATAATTGAGTAATGGAGTGCAAGGCGACCATATGGAGAAGATCGGCATACAATCTCCAAGTGTTGTGATGCTAAAGTTTTGGGGTGTGTTTCGGAGTCCCCTACTCTTCCACCACTATTAAAGTGGAAAAGATAAGCTAGCCCACGAAGGGGTCGTGAAAGATCCTGGCCGTTCAGAGGGGACCAAAGATTACAAAGGGGAAACAAAACCGTGAAGTTTTTAATATAGGTTCAGACGCAGTGTTGGAGCGCAACATTCTCCTACGTTAGTTAGGAAAGTGCAGAGGAACTTGTTTTCTTTCTAAATTTTGATTTGATACACCTTTGGAGGGCAAATGATATACACCGACTAGGTCAGCATGTGCCGCACCGCACACCCCGGCACGCGGTATAGGCCGGCCCAGTTCGGGTGTTGATCGCTTTTTTGAATCGTTTTGTCTATTATATTTCTTTTTTAGAATTTTTCCGAATCTAAAAATATTCAAATTTTCAAATTTTCAAATCTAAAAATGTTGAGATTTTTTTTTAAAAAATGGTTAGATTTAAAAATGGTTCAAATTTGAAATTCCTTCAAATCTGAAAAAATGTTCAGATTTTTCTAAAAATGATATATTTTTGAAAATATTTATATTTGACAAAATTTCAAATCTAACAAAATGTTCAAATTTAAAATTTGTTCAAATCTAAAAAAATTGTCAAATTTAAAAATTGTTCAAATTTAAAAAAACTTGAAATCTAAACAATATTTAGATTTTTAAAAAATGATTTGTTTTTAAAAATGTTCAAATGTGAAAAATAGTTAAATCTAAAAAATGTTCAGCTTTTTAAATATATATTTTTTAAAAACAAAAGGAAAAACAGAAAAAAATGGAATAGAAAAAACGTCTTACCTGATGTTGGGCCACGACCCAGTTAATAACCCGGGGTGCTAGGGTGTGCGGCAACCGCATGAGGGCCGTCCAGCTCGGTGGATAGCACCTCCCCTTTGGAGGGGGCTCCTATATAACGCTTTAAGCGGGACCAAGTGCTGGTTCGCTTAAAGAAACTACCCTGGGCCAGGCCCATTAATTCGTATCGCTGTTGTCTGGTTTACTCTCTGATTTACTTTCGTGCGCAGGGTCGACTAAAAAAAATACTTTCGTGCGCAGCGTGAGTTGCAGGTTGCTTTGATTTTCCAAACTGTGAACAAAATTCAAAATCTATGCAAAATTTAAAACCGAACAAAACTCAGATTAGAACGATTCTAAAAACGAACGGGTTTCAAAATGGAACAAATTTAAAATTCAAAAAAGTGCAAATATGAAAAAGTTTAAAATTGAAAAATGTTCAAATTAAAAAAGATCAAATCTGTAAATAATTGAGATTCAAAAAATGTTCAGATATAAAATTGTTCAAAATGATGTTCATTTCAAAAAAAGATCAAATCTAAAAAAATCAAATTCGAAAAGGTTCAAAATTTTTAAAAATTATGAAAAAGTTAAAAAATGTTCAAATTAAAAAGTATGCAAATTTCAAAAAATATCAAATCTGAAAATTGTTCAAACGCTAAAAATGTTCATATCTCAAAATGTTCAAAATAAAAATTGTTCAAACTTAAAAATTGTTCAAATTTAAAAAAGTTCAAATCTAAAAATGTTCAAATTTAAAAAACGTTCAAATATGAAAAAGTTCAAATTTCGGAAATTTCAGAAAAAAACCCATCGGCAAAAAAAAATCTGGAGGAAAAAAACCAGCAAAAGCAAATGAAAAACCGGTAGAAAATGAGAAAACTGAACAAAAAAAACGAAGGAAAACCATTTCCATCGCTAATGGGCCGGCCCAAACCTATCCCGCTCTGAGCGGAGCGACCGCTCGCTCCCGCGTTGAACGGAGAATAGGGATTGCCCCCTTTGGAGGAGTGTAATATAGAAGATAAAATCTGGTTGATGAAGGCTGGGCTTCGCACGTGCACGACCTCGCTGACCGCCGGCCCGTAAAGGAAGGCACGCTCAGAGCGGAGCAGCATTGGGTTCACCTACATTGCCCTTGGCCCATCTCACCCGGATAGATCGGAACGTTTCGTGGACGGACGGACCTTTTCTCTGAACGAACGGAGCAACTAACCAACCTCCAGCTACAGTTCCCCAAAAAAGACACCAGCTACGGAGTACATCATCATTTTCAACGGAAAACTATAGATATAACACATGTCACTTTCAAAATTCAATTACTAGGAATACACTAGTTGAATGCCCGTGCGTTGCTACGGCTGCAACTTTAGCTTGCTACATGTCAATTGTCAATACAACACATGCGAAAATTCGTATGAAAAAATCATAATATATTCCAAAAAAATCCATAAGACTTTATCTCATTCGAAATACAACACGGTAGCCCAAGGCGTAGCTCCTCGGCAAAGGTCCTCTTCGGCAGAGCCACATAGGCCGTTGGCGTAGACACGGCCCTCGGCGTAGCCCGTATACTCTGTGGGTTGCCGTCTAGACTCTCGGCGCAGGCCACGCCGTCAGTTAATTCAATTTTTATTTTTTTTTATTTTTTTTATTCTCTCACATGGATCATTTTAACTCTAACTACACTTAATCTCAGGTCAAATTATACTCATGGTCAAATTTCGCAATTTGGTCACCCATCCTCACACTACTCCAGTCCTAGCACGTTTAACATCTTCGTACATTCTGGTTGAGCTTACATGAAATAAACATCAATCGTTAAGTAATAATAACCGTTAGACCGTGATATCACAACTCTTCATTATTTTGAATATAATTTTTTTAATAAACATCAATGGTTAAGTAATAATAATCTTTATGCACGATGTAATTATTAATTTATATTTTTCAAAAAAATAAAATATAATATAAAATCCTGAATTTCTGGCAAAAATTAAAATTTTCCTACTTTCATATTTCCATTTGAAATTTTGAGAATGTCAAACGATTTTATTTTTAAAATTTGTTATCATTTTCTGCCATTAAGTTGAAACTTAAAAAGGCGGTTCACGGGGAGTGCGTGGAGGGAAAATAAAGTTAATCATACGCCGATGGTTGCCGTTGGCGTAGATTAAAAAATGGAGGAGGCTATGCCGAGGGCAGCCCTCGGCATAGATTAAAAAAATGGGAGGAGGCTATGCCGAGGTGAATAAAGCTAACGTCGTGACAACGCCGTGACGGCCTGGCTTTGAAGGGGCGCGTGTCCAGGCCTACGCCCACGGTCCGAAGTACGCCGAGGGTAGCCGTTGGCGTAGCTTTGCCTACGCCGAGGACGTCGCTACGCCGAGGAACTGGCCGGGCCATACGCCGATGGCTAAAAGCATTGCCTACACCGAGGACGTCGCTACACCGAGGGGCTGGCCGGGCCATACGCCGACGGCTAAAAGCGTTGCCTACGCCGAGAACGTCGCTACGCCGAGGGGCTGGCCGGGCCATACGCCGCCCAACTTTTAGCCGTCGGCGTATCAGCTCGTATCAGCTCGTGTAGTGAATCCGTATCCTGTAGTGAATCCGTATCCACTTCATATCAACTCCACCGCATTCCACCAAAGACAAGGAATGAAGTGAACATATAGTACATGATAGTGTAGTCCACCCCCGCACAATGATACTTGTTGTGTGACGAAAAAAAGAATAAAGGCCCAGCTCTGACCCAAAGAAAAGTTGAGTGAACTTGCGTCCTGCAGCGAACTTGTCAACTGGGGAATATGTGATCTGCATGTTGTAGTACTTTAAATTGGAAAAAAATGAGAGTTAAAATGTTATTAATTCAAAGTGATAATAAGATCTTTTTGCAGATTTTAGTCACCCAGGCACATCTCCTTCCGGAGCCGCAAGAGCAATAACCACGGAATCATCGTCGTCCTTCTCTACCACCTTACATGCATCCTTCCTGCGCTTCGATGCCACTGGAGCTTCACTATAGCCCTCCACTGGAAATCTGGACACAAAGCGACTCCATCACTCCAAGGAGGCTTTCTAGGTGCGAGATGTTCTGGGTGATAGGTTGAGGTCCATCCACACCTTGTGCAGCTTCCTAGTTGGCGACTCTGCAGAGCCAAAGCCTAAGGGGAGACCTATTCCATCACGAGGTTCCGTTTTGCTCCTGAATTTTATCGAGCATTGGCACAACTGTTGTCCACTTCTTCCATGGCTTCCAGAGTTCAATCAGTCCATCACAATCAGTTTCTAACTCGACAGTTGCAGCATTTAAATGAAAGTAAAATAGTGTAATTTCTCCCCAAGCGAGAGCTTCCTCGGTCAATGCATCCACCATTGAGTTGTGCCACCAGTCGTATATGCAGAGACAGATCTTGGCATGCATGTCTGTCATGGATAAATATCATAAAGTGCGTGCTCTGAACCACAAGATAATGCAATGGCCAATATTGACTCCGCACGTAAAATCTCGAACAAAAATCAGAGATATAAACCAGACCTTCCCTGCCAACGACATATATGTGAAAGCTGCGAAACATTTCCCTAAATTTACAATGCGAAAGGAAGCAGTAAACTATTGCCTTCCCACTTTCCTGCTTTTAATTGGAATAGTTTCCATCTTTATAGTATTAATGTATTATTATACAAAGATAAATGGAAACACAATAAAGTTCTAATCCATTGGTGAAACATAGACTATAGACGATTTGTTTTTTTTATTGAGACTATAGAAAATTTGTTGGAAAGATACATATCTCAAGAAAATATATACTGGTAGGAGTACTATTAAGATAGCCATACAAACTAATTAGGTGTGTTGCCATATAAGAAAAATAAAAGCAAATCATATTCTTTGTATCTTATAATTCAGTCAACGAAGGGGACCAAAACCAGAGAGCAGCACACCATCCGCTATAGCTTAAGTTGGTTAACATATATAAATCATTATCATGCTATCAGTTATAGCAAAATTAGAGAGCAACACACCACCTGCTCCCGATGCTAACCCTAAAAAAACAGTCCTTCTAAATCGTTAGTTGAATGCAACATGATCCATCTGAGGCCACATCCTATACATCGATCCAAACCAATCTGATGTTGCATGATTAGAATGGTAACATATAATATTATAATAACAATTGCCACTAATGACGCAATATATTATTGCTTGTAGCATTTTCGTACTTTATACTGAGAACATGACACAACATGACCTCCTCAAAAATTTCCTATCAATTTGCACTATGTATGCCATCCCGTGGATACACCTGTGTTAATATACAATCAGTAAAGATGAAGCTCTGTATCTGGAAACTACCAAACAATAATATCATTTTTTTTCCATGCATTCCTTCATCCAGAATCACAAATTCATGCAATTTGGCATACTCGTACTATCAATTCTTTGCAATATAAGTTTCAAGTGTGTTAGGCTTTTGGGAACTAAACGTATATATAGTACTTCATGAAGCACATGCCTTGATGGGATCCCCGTTTCTGCACTTGTTTTAACAGTTAATCACCCATCCCCTTGCATATAGTATCAAAGAACTTGCAAAAGTAGAAAGTAGATAGAACAAGAAACATGCTTGCTTACCTTACTACTTGGAGAAACATCTCCTTAACTGCAGGAAAAGTCAATCGTGTTTGGAACTCTCCAGGTTGTAGTGCTGAGCATAATGGATCACCTACACACCGTTAAGCTGAAATTCTGAACAAAGCACAACACATACATATGATCTTATAACCATGCGAGCACAAATTCTGAACAAGGGACAGGTCCGGATACACCTACAGGTGGTAGCACTCGTCGTCCATCTTCTCCATCGCCGCCTGGATCATTGTTGCGCCATCCCCCAGCGAGCCACTCACCTTGCCCTACTCGGCGAGCTGCGTGGGCATGAAGATGATTGCCGAGGTATCCCTTCGTGAGCGTCGGCTGCAGCTGCTGCTACCTGTGGCACAGACGGGGACTCGGCCATGGGAGGGCCTAGAGCTCGGGGGCGGGGTTTGGGACCTCCCGGTCCTGTTCCGCCAGCCGTAGGAGGTGGATGTTGCCGGCGGCCGGAGATCAACAGAGTGGACCAAATGTGGGTGCCTGTTCGTCAAGATTCGCGGTGGCTGGTCTTCAACGAGATTGGTAGGGAGGCAATGGGGCTGGGTGTGGACTCGGAAGTCACATCTGGGCAGACCGGCAGAGGTGGGACAGTGGCAAGGGCGGGCCGCGTCGAGCTAGAGCTGCTGCTCGGTAGGTGAACTGCAGCATACCGCCAGATCCGTGGGATGCCATGGAGAGCGGGGCGACGCTGACGCCAACGCGACAAGCAGGGGAAGCCGGCAGCGGCACTGGACCGTGGGGAAGTTAGCGGCGGCGCAAGGGTAGTCGCTGTCGGCGCTGTCGGGATCCAGTGGTGCAGGGTCTGGAATGTTCCGGGCGTCACCATGGGTGGTAGGACGACCCAGGATGCGAAGGCCGCGCGATGGGTGGACTTCCGGAGCGGCACGCTGCCTGGGGTGGTAGGACGACGATGGAGGGGGCGGCGGCGTATGGTTGGGCTGCGGGGGCGGCGGCGTTCTAAGGAAAGATACGTAGGAGGAAGGAAACTAAATATCTTATATTGATTGAGGTTTGTTTTGATTGATTGCATGCGGGAGGAATGGAAAAGACATGGTTTGAGAGAAGACCGTAAGATTAAATTAGAGGGTCCGGATGCTTTCAATGACGACCATCAAACGCGTTGAGTGTCAAACGACCAACTCCCATTTAATAGTAAAGATTTATTTTATCATCACCCACCTACCTGCAGCTTGTCCCAATTGTCTGCATACTATACAATTCAGGGGCCCCCTTTTCCACAAGGGGATATATCTTGCTTCTTTACAGTGCGCGCCAACTCGACCATCAACCAGACCAGAGAAAAATCCATCAGTGTTAGCTTGAGGTGAGGTGACTGAGTGTTCAATCGATGTCGGCATCTAGGGGAAGGAAGACGGCGTGCGTCACTGGTGGCAGCGGGTACATCGCTTCGGCGCTCGTCAAGATGCTGCTGGAGAAGGGGTACGCCGTCAAGACTACAGTCAGAGACCCCGGTTGGATTCTAAGTTCTTCTTGTGCTGATATTGCTACAGTTTGTTTTGCTCCCAAGATTGGACGCTGACTGAAGACTCTGTAATTTGTTACTGCAGATGACATGGAGAAGAACTCGCACCTCAAGGTCTTGCAAGCGCTTGGCCCCTTGGAGATCATCTGTGCCGAGCTAGACATCGAAGGCAGCTTCGATGAGGCAGTTTCCGGCTGCGACTACGCCTTCCTCGTCGCCGCTCCGATGAACCTTCGGTCGCCGGATCCTGAGGTACACGTCGATCTCCACCGACTGCTCTCTGCTGCCGTCATCGGTTGGTGATCTGGTGGTTGGGACAACGTTGTTAGCTGTCACTCACTCTCGGAAACTTTTCACATTCTTCTTCACCGCACTATTAGCTGCCCAATTATGCCAGTTTAGGGATAACTTAATTTGCTCTGTGTTGCCATGGTGATCGACGGCAGAGGGACCTGATCGAAGCCGCCGTCGATGGAACTCTGAACGTGCTAAGGTCGTGCGCGAGAGCGGGGACGGTGAAGCGGGTGATCCTGACGTCGTCGGACGCCGGGGTGTCCAGGAGGCCATTGCACGGCGGTGGGCACGTGCTGGACGAGAGCTCCTGGTCGGACGTCGAGTACCTCAGAGCAAACAAGCCACCAACTTGGGTATGTACGTGCAATTTTGTGTCTAGCGCACGCAAACATTGACCGATGGATGGGGAAGAGGACAGCATGAATTCCTGCTGTTTCAGGCGTACGCGGTGTCCAAGGTGTTGTTGGAGAAGGCGGCGATCAAGTTCGCGGAGGAGCACGGCATCAGCCTCGTCACGGTTCTGCCCGTCTTCACCTTGGGCGCGGCGCCGGTCTCAAAGTCCAGGACCAGCGTCCCCGTCACCCTCTCCCTCTTGTCCGGTGCGTCTCTCACTGCTAGCATTTCTCTGTTTCACAGCTCGACCAGTTACTGCTGAAAGATGCAGCGAACAAGTTCTGAACTTTTGTCCCGTGCTCTTGCATGTCTTACTTAACTGAAACATGGAGGGCCGATACAGTTTTCATGAGATCGAGTTTTGTAGTCTGACCGATGACGACGTAGTGAATGGTGCCCGTATGCTCATATTTTTCAGGCGACGAGGCGCAGCTGGAGATCCTGAAAGGCCTGCAGTCGGTCACCGACTCAGTGTCGATAAGCCACGTCGATGACCTCTGCCGCGCCGAGGTATTCCTCGCCGAGAACGAGCCATCGTCGGGGAGGTACATCTGCTGCAGCCACAACACCACCGTCCTGCAGCTCGCCCGTCTCCTGGCGGAGAAGTACCCACAATACAATGTGAAGCCCGAACGGTATGAATTTGCCGTTGAACTCCTCGATATTCATTTATCTTTAGGGTTGTTCGGTTAATCCCCACACCTAGTGGATTGGAGAGTGTTGGAGCATATTTGAGTAAATTTTGACTTGCGAGGGATTTAATACCCGTCCATCCCCTTCAACCCACTCCAAAACTCAGCTAACCGAACAAGGCCTTAGCGAGTTTTGACATGTGTTGTGTGCAGATTTATTGGGTTACTAGAGGAACCAAGGGTGTGCCTGTCTTCTGAGAAGCTGGTACGAGAAGGGTTTGTGTTCAGGTACCATGACTTGGGTAAGATCTTCGACGACGTCGTCGAATACGGCAGGGCCACCGGGATTCTGCCCTACTGATATGGTTATTACTTATTACTAGATCATGATGGCGCGCGTTGCCGCGCCCGTCTATTTTGAAAAGTGAATCATAGGAGATTTCAAAATATACTGGTTAGTAATAAGAGAGCAATAAAAAACGAATATGGGACATTGAATGTAAAACTTGAATTTCCATGACAATGAACAACTGCTGCCAAGTTCACTTACTGCAGAAAGCAATAAGTTGGTCTAACAAAATGCATTGGGTAACAATTCTACTCCACTTAGTGACCTTATACATAATGAAACATAGATATGTGTCCTCGTTTGGGTCACGGCAGAGGAGCCATGGTGTTGAGCTGCTCAGAGCTGTTTCTTGATAGCCTCGAACAGCTCAATGACATCTTTGACAATTTCTTTGTTTTCAGTTTCCTTCCTCCTTGTGGTTCCATATCACGGGAAAAGAAAAACCCTGTTGCCACTGTCAGTCAACACCATCTGTCACTGCAATATGGATTTCCTCACCATACTCTTTTTACAGTTCCTCGAGCTTATTGTCATCCTCCCTGATTACTTCCTACTACATAAGAATAAACACCACCATCGCCTATCCTAGTGAACACTTAATATGCAAGAAAATGGATAATCTTTAAACAGATAATCATAAGTATTAACAAAGTAAGTTTACTGCAAGTGCAACAAAAGAGGTTTGCGCTTGGCAGTTGCCAGTGGCGTAGCCACATTGTGGCCTGTGTGGTCAATTGACCACATAGGTTTCTGGCAAATCCTTTGTATTTTGGTATAAAAATAGTACACAAATATTTAAAATAGGTCAAAACACATGTGTTTGACATCACATATTTAAAATGACAACATAGAGTTTAAGTTCTGCATCTGCCTCCGCCACTGGCAGTTGCAAAGAGGCTAATTGTATATAAAAATATAATGGGATGGGGGTTGGTAAGCCTATTGGGCTCAACATATATAGCATACATAATTGACTCTACTTCTATTATATTTCTACTATGTATTGGATATGTTTGGCTGCAAATATGAAATGTCTTCCTGGTGTGCTATCTGATCAGCTTTACCTTTAATCTTGCAGCAATACCTTTTTTTAATCCACTCTCTTTCTTGGCCGCTTTGCCACACAGGATTGTAATCACATCTGAAGTTGTGACACGTAGGCTGTAGGTGTGTAGTCTACACATAGAGTAGAAATTAGGGGGATTGACAAATTTCTCGTGGTACAGGGTGTAGTAATGAAATGGTATTATTCACCCTGCCACAGACTGGTTTGAATTCAATTTTTCTTTCAAGCAATAACCAGAAATTTGATAGATCAAAGGAAGATGAAAGGCTGACAGTGGTCACAAGATTGGACCACATGACACATATATATCAATACTTCCACACTATCAAATACAACTATACCCGTAAAAGCAACAAGAAGAGGCGCTTACCAATATTCTCGAGAAATTTAGTACCAGTTTTGTTCAGGAATCAAGACACCTGCGATGTAACTTGAGGATAAACTCACCATCAAGCTTACCAGATTTTTCCCCGGGCCGTGAACCATTCGACAGAAAAGCGGTCACAATCAGCATCATCAATTGACAACATATTACATAACCTAATAATTTATTGGGTCAAGACACAACTATTCTGCAAGTTACAGACAATAGAGTTACTCAACGAATTTCAAGATAGAGTAACCTCTTGGATGCTTTGGTGTAGTGCTTCACAACTCTCCCTTGTTAGGCTTGGAGCAATCTGTAATGGATAATGTGAACTCTGTACAACCAAGCAACAGTAGAAGAAGAAGTGCAGAAGCTGCAATATTTCTATCCATTGAACGGCAGCAGCTTATAAACTCTAAGGAGTGCTAGTCGTGGTAGTTAGGGATACGATCATATCGGTTCAGGTGCATCGGATGGCTATTAACACTTTTATCGTATTATTAGTTGAGCAAAGCAATAAATAACAAAAACTTTCTAGTCACTTGCTCGGTTCCCCTATTGTGAGGCCTCTTAACAATTAAAGGCAAGTGTCCAGAACTCGGTCATCAGTCCCGAATGTTTTGCAGTCCATATAACAAATTTAAAGTTGAAGTTGTGTGTTTCATGCCAGCCTAAAAAAAAATTTGTACGAATACCTTGTTGTGCACTTTATCTGCAATCCAGTTGTTAATGCGTGGAGCTCTGCTGAGTAAAAAAAACAATGGCATTTACGATATCATAAGAAAATAGTACAAGAAAACAGAAGTTAATTATCTGTATTTTAGAAAACAATAACTATGGAAGCAAGAACTTCTATTGACTTGACGGGATCACCTCATCAAGTAAAAGAGCTTTTATTCAAATCTTCTTCTTGCTCAACGAATCCACAAAGCAGTGAACAGAAGTTGGCTCAAAGAGAGCATCTGGACCTAGCTCAGAAATTGGGGGTACGTTTCAGGCTGTGAACAATAATTGAGTGAGAAAACTTATAAAATAGATGAGATATTTAGCCACTGACCTGACTGCAAGGCATTGCAAATAGTCAGATTAAAAATTTCACAATCAAGTAAGTCCGAAGAAACTGCAAGATTTATTGGAATGAATTGAGGCGAACCAACATGAACACAACCTGCAAGCAATTGGAGTCTCAAAAATTAGGATTTTACAACCGGTGATAATTATTGGGAGGAGACGGGGTGGCAACAGAGAGAAGCAACAGAGAACTATTGATCTGGTAAGTTATGACTGCAGAGAAAGAAGGGGTAGGGAGTTAGTTGGAGGCAACAAAAGAATATATAGCTTCATCCGCAGTAACGTAGCATCATTACTCGCCGCCAGCGAGTTGCGCACGATACGGTCATTATTTGTTTGCAGAAACTGAAATATTACTCCGGCTTGAAAGCAGCGATGATTCGCATCCCACAGGTGCATAGACTGGGAGGAGAATCTTTCGCTGCCGCATCAACTGCTGCAGGTCGCATCAGCGCTAGGTGCTTCTCCATCGACCAGTCCGGTTCCGATCGAACGCATGTGCCGCATGGATTCGTGTGCCTTCCGCATTTCCCTGGATCCTTCATTTTGTTCTTAGCCGTAATTAGCGTCAGTATTACAGGATTGACGAACGGGTCAAAATTAGCACCATCAATCTATCCCGGCAGAAAAAATACCTGCCGAAGGAGAACCGTTCTTCCGATTCCGATCATGGCTCTGGTCTTCGAACGGGAAGGAAACCCATTCTTTCGATTCCGATGATGGACCTTTCTTGCAAGGAACGCAAACTTGGCCGGTGCCGTAGCCGGAGAAGAAACATATTTGGTCAACGCTATAATACAAATCCGGCTGAAATTAAACTACAAATAACGCCAAGATTGGGGAATTCATAACATACCTTCTTTGTTCATCCGGGTGTATGATTTGCCGGCACAAAAGGGGGGGGGGAATGTCTGCGCATGCGGAGAAGGATCAGTGGGCGGAGGAGCATAGGCGTCGCATTGTGACGAACCAGAACGAACAACAGTACGCTTTTTGAAGCACAAAACACATAAGCCCGTTAAAACATTTAGAGGCCCAAGTAATATGGTGCGGGCTAACACAATTTCGGGTGTAGCAGCCCTAGAATGAAAACGGGTTGTTAGAACGAAAATAGCCTTTTTAACTGGGCCAATCGCACAAAGAGTAACGTTTCGCTAAGGAGGCCTGTTTGGGAAGGGTAAGAACGTTTTGGACCATTAGATCGTTTCATCGGACAACTCAGGATGTCTAATCGCTGTGGAGGCTCCTAGGTGATTCCATTATACTGTTACTTAATTACATGCCGATCGATATGTGATCAGTAAAAAAACATGGTACTTTCAAATACGGAAAGTGGTTTCACTGTTTGGGTGCGTGAATTTGTAACTTCTTTTCAACCTCCTTGAGAGGCGTTGCATGATGCAATATCTCTACTTTGATTGGAGTTCATTGCGTGGCAAGCGGGATGTTTGCTCTACCTCTCCCTTAATTCAGCTTTAATTTAGTTAGCGCATCTTCAGCGGCGCGACGCAAATGGTCGTTTTCGTCCGCAGTGACCGGAAATGCGTCTGACACCCTCTCCAGCGGGGCGACACAAAGTGACCGGGTCGTCCGCGGAGACGCAAACCTGGCCAAATATGCGCCTCGGATGCGTCTCTGCGGACACTGCGCGGACGCCCAAAGTGTCCGCTCGTATCCGGCGGACGTTTCGTCGGGCCCGCCTGGCAGCGACCCTGCGTCGATGCGTCTTCTCAAACACGCCAGCGACTGGCGCCGCTGCGTCGCTTCGGCAGTCTGCGCCACCTTTATATTTGTGTCCACCATGGTACAAACTATGTATTAGTTTGTGTAAACCATGTTCCAAACTATGTATTAGTTTGTGTAAAATAATCTTCCAATTTGTAATATTTGGAGCTATGTTCAAATGAAAAAGAGAAAAACAAAAAAAAATATGTCGGGCCGCTGGAGCCAACCCTAGACGCAAACGGTCACACGGGTCATTTCAGCGTCTGCTGCGCGACGCAAACGGACGCGCGCGGACAATAAAATGCGTCGCGCCGCTGGAGATGCCCTTAGTACTACCTCCTTTCGTTCTTTTTTCGATAATGGATGCTTAATACTTTTTTTTGCGAGAAAGATCAGGTGATATTACATCAGAGTCCTTACAGAACAGTCCAAAACAGATAGAAAATTACAAACCAGTCCCGAAGGACCTAGATGACGTCGGCGTCGAAGAAGACGTGCCGCTGGCGCGCCGCCGCCGCTCCTCCTCTGCAACCTTGGATCGGAAGGAGTCCCATGGCGGACGGGAAGTCGACGAACCTCAGCTCCGGGGAGCCTCCACCTTGCATCGCCGTCGTCGCCATCGCCCTGATTCACATCACCCTCACCTTGAAAAGCTTCAAACTCCCGGACCCGCCGCTCCACGGGATCCGGCACGGGACGGAAGCGCACCACAGCTCCGCCGAGCTGCGAGCGCGAGGCAGGCGGTGGATCTGCAACAGTGCTCCACAGAGCACCACCACCGAAGAGGAAACCCGCCACCTCAAAACGCCGGACCGCTTTAATACTTAAAGAAGCAATTACACCCGGCCTCTGCATAACCAGGATGCACACAGCTGTTTATAAGTCTCAAAATCAGTATCAAAAGATAAAAAAGGCATAATACATATCGTATCAATAAAATGTAAAACGCCAATGGAGTAGGTGGAGCTTCAATTAATCTGTAGATTATGCGGTGACCCATGTAGGAAAAAAGCATCCTTTACACAGTCTCATTTCGATGTGATTCTAATCTGATCCCTTCCAAATGTACACTCTTCATTCATTTCTTCACTCCAGACATTGGCTTTGGTCAAACTAAAATTTATTTATTTGTAGAGTCACTTCCTTAGTTAAATCATATCCTGTGACTGGCTGACATATCCAGGTAGAACTAGTGAAAGAATTAGAGTTTTGAATGTGACTAGCAAAGCATGAAATGGGGACTGAGATGAACTTACAGAGGAAGAAGGGAGAGTGGTGTTTTGCTGGCGAGATCTAGAGCTTTTGGTATTTTTAAGAAATAAAAATGGTATTTTTAGTTTCAAATTTCTTTTGCATGGATACGTACACGTGTTATCCACATATCTGTAGAGTTTGATAAACAATAAATTATAGTATTATAGGCTAAGAAAAAAAATCAAAAATCATGGTTTTGAAAAGACAAGAAAAAACTCATTTTTCCCTACTAACATTTGTATTTTTTTGTGGAGAGCACATATGAAAAGATATTTGGCTTAAGATGTGGGCGTGCATACTAAGACAAGCAATTTTGGGAAGAAGGCTGCTGCCTAGATCAATTTTTTTAGTGGCCCTAATTCGGCAAACCCTATTCTCCGCCTATTGCGGGCTACAAACCCTATTCTCCGCCTATTGCGGGCTACATCTGGCTCGCCGCACAGGGGCGTGCCTAATTCATTTTCGTATGTCCGCTACTCCAAGTCTCCAACGCTTCAGTACCCCAGCCCAATTACAGCTAGCAGAAAGCCCATGATGAGAAAACCCAATCAACATTCAATGGATCGATGGTGTACATCAGGACATGACATTCTCGTCCTCGTTTCTGCCTTGCCCTTCATCTGAAATGCAGTCATGGACTCATGGTAGATGTTTTATCATTTCGTGGTGCCGACCGCCGGCCGCCCAAGTTGTCTGCACATGATATTGTACGCAGACTGCAGACCACTGCTGTTGCCTTTCTTGATTGAGGGAATAATCCCACGTACTCTTTGTACAAAGGGAGCCTCACTGCCTGCCTGCCTGCCTGCCTCAAGTCAACGTTCCACTTCGTGAGGAGAGGTTGTGACCAGTGAGTAGCGGCAGGCGATCGATGATGTCTTTAGATGGCGGGAGACCGGAGGGAGCGGCTATATCGCTTCGGTGCTCATCAAGACGCTTCTCGACTCGAGAGGGGCTACGCTGTCAAGACGACCGTCAGAGACCCCGGTTCGGTTTTCTTTCCTTGTTTTTTGCTTCTGTATGGTACGAAATTACCTAGTTGATTAGATAAAGCTTAATTTGACAAAATCCCGTGTGTATCACTAGGTCACGTCTCCACATTGCCGGCACTTTGCTGCAGGCATTTTTTATAATTTGCCATTAATGGTAGGTTTAGCTGGCAGTTTAGGATTAGTGCCGCTAATGGTGATCTAATTACCGGCGATTAGGAAAAGTGCCCCTAATTTTGGATGAATACAGGCACAATTAAGAGCGCCCCTAGTCATTTGCGGCAGTTTCAAAAGATGCCGCTAAAGTTTACCCGATCAGCGGCATAGAAAGTGCCGCAAATTCTTGAGATCGATGACCAGAAGGGTACCTTAGTAATTTTAGAAAGAGTCACACGAAAAAAAAGAAAAAACCCCCGCGTCACAAAAAAAACCTGCTTCGCTCTCCTAGTCTCTCGTCTCCATCGCAGGGGCGACTCCATCTCCTAACCCTAGCGCCGCACCTGGTCGACGCCGTCGCGGGCGGCGTTGCAGACGTCGAGCGCCTTCACGACGCGGTCGTGGCACTCCGCCTGCGCCCCGCCGCTGCCGCCGCGCCGCCGCGCCTGGGCCACCACCACGCGGAACTCCTCCTGGCACTGCAGGAACGCCTCGAGGAGGCGCCGGATCCACGCGAGGGAGAGGAACTCCTCCCCGTCCCTCAGCTCCGCGAGGGTGACGGCGGCGTGCCGGCTGGAAGGCCTCGACGTCGGCCTCCCCGCCGGACGGCGGCATGGTCGGATGCGCGGGGCTATCGCGGCCCCGGGACGGCAGCCGAGCGGCCGAAGGATCCCGGCGTGCTTCGGCGGTCGCTTCGCGTGTGAGGACGGCCTATGCCTCCACTCGCCTCCGACGAGGTGCCACCATGGAGGCGGAGGGGGCGACGGCGGGAAGGGAGATCTCCTACGTCTTCCTCTTCGGGCGAAGGCGGCACCGTCCTCCGCCTCGCTCCTCGAGCGGCGAGCCGGAGGGGAGACGGCTAAGGAGCTCCCCGACCTGGCTCGTTCCTCGCCCGGGTCGTGCCCTTCTACCCGGATGGCCCGGACGATTTGGTCAACCAGATTGGGGGCCTTCGAGACCTATGATGTCTAGGGCAACATGCCTCTCGTCCCGCCCACCGTCATCGACTCCATCCGCAGCTCTGCGAGGGCCCCGAGCACGAGGTCACCTCGGGCCGTCGAGAGCTAGGTATGGATAATTATGCCCCTCTCTGTATATTGTTTAGAGGATCAAAGTGATTCCTTCGTCTTTGCATTGGTGATGCTTGATGTGATTTTCGGCAATGTTGTGGGGAAATTTTTGCTCGCAATTGCAAGTACATTGTATATGATTGGTTGATTTTGCGGATCATTGTTACTCCATGGCTGAGAGGAGAGATTCCTGTTGCATAGTTAGCACTATACTATAATAGATCACATGATTAGTCCACCTACAAAAGTGATGCCATAAACTTGTTAATTTGGTATATGTAAAGTGAGTTGTCTGAATTTGTGAACATGTTATCTCTCTCGTTGTTTGCTAAGAAATTCAACTCGTAGCTTTTACTGGCTAGGCTAGTTGATTCTATGTAGTTCCCTTGTGTTTGAGATTTCAGAATATAGACAGAGATTGAGCTAAATGACCCGAGTCCAGGAGCTAGTTGACATTGGCACCCAAAGGTGGTATTTCTCTCTTTGGTCATGCTCTACTGCTAGACAATTGATCACTATGTGCTATATTTTCTTAATGCTGTGAGAGAAATTCAGTATTCATATCAATTGTTTATGTTGAGGTAGACATCTATCGAGGCATCCTAGCTACTAGCTGATCTCTCTACTGTTATTACTCTTTACCATGTGTTGATTCTTTCTCTTCCCGTTGGTGGATCAGCCCATCCAGATTCAAAAATTGTTGTGACTGGTTCTGACTAAGCTCCTGCCATCTACCTGTTTGATGTTATGCCCATAAGAACTAAAAGATCTAATTTCTTCAGGTTTGTTTGTGGGATTTTGAGAGCTACGGCAATAGTAAATTGGCAGTACATGTAAATACATCTGGTTCAAGATTGTTTTGTTGATTTTGATTTGGTGACTTTTATCTTGCTATAGGCAGTGTCGTGTAGCTCCAGCTGCTGGATATGGTTCACCTTGGAGTGGTTCTGATACACGAGGTTATTAAGAGAGTTTTGATGTCTTATGTTGGTTTTAGAGTGTGGTGCCTTACATCATCGTGATGCTTATTTTTGGCGTGTTTTTAGGTAAATTTGATGCAAAGACAGAGCACAAGTCCGTAACTACAAGGTTCTCTAGGATGTATTCAAACAAGCTGTCGATAAGAAAGGTACCGCCTCTCGGCCTTTCCATTTTTCCTTTGGTCCATGAATTGCTCATGATTTAATTTTGCAATTGTCTTGTATGCAAACATCGTGTTGAGATTTAACCTAGAACACATTCCTGATGTTAGTAAATGGTAATGGTTAAATAATCATTTCACAGTGTAGATCGACTATGTATGACTATCCATGTTGTAGATTGGTTCATCATAATTTTGGACAAGAGAGATTTGTTCTCATGCTTTCAAGTTGTGATCTCTATCCCTAATTCTGATGTTGGAAGCATTGCAACCATAAGAGGTTTTTCTGTTTTTTTCTGTCCAGTCTGTTAACTATGACTCTGTATTGATTATCTACAGATGGAGATTTCAGTGTCCAAACTCATATTTTAGGTCTCTTTTGCTAAAATCTTCTTGGTTCTCAGCACTCGTACTACAAAGCATAATCCAGTTTAGTGTAAGTTTCTACTATTTTCAAGTAATTCGATCCCATGAATTCAAGTACTGTGGATATCATGCTGATGTTACCACATAGTTCCCAGTTTAGCCAGGAGGTAACCTGCCATGGTGTTCTTATTTTTGTGTGCAGAAAGAAGCACGTTACAGATTAGGAAGTCCCACTCTTTTTTTAGGCCAGCGGTGATTGCATAGGATTTTCTCTGAGAAACCTGAGAAAACTTACCTTAGTTTGCGCCTCTTGGTTTCCTAATTCTGTTTTGTTCTTTCCGACTTAAAACTGAACTAGAGAAATTGAATCTGGTCGAGAGATAGAGTATGAAGGTGATGGTACAAAAGTTGCACGACCACTATAAGTTAAGTCAAATGCTTAATTTGGCTTCCTTTACTTGGTAGCATGATCGAGTGTTAGCACATTATCCACCAAAATTTGATCTTTGAATTCTCTGATCTTCTGATCATACAAACTGCAATTAGATTCAGGTAATGAAGAAAGTGGAAAGAAATTCTGCAACGAATTTGTTTTTTACCTTAGATATGCTATTTGGGCTGGTCCTTTCGGTGGATTTTTTCTCCTACTAGTAATTGTGCACGTGCCACGCACGTGTAATCGTGAGAAGGTTGTATTAAGTATCATAGCATATATTTTGTTTGCATTTTTTTTGAATTCCACCCTACTTCGAGTGAGTTACATTTTTGTAGCTTTCTTCATCTACATCTTCTTTTAGTTCTAAATGCTAAACTTTGGGCCTACAGAAACCACTCATCAGTAAGCCACCAATTTAATTAAGGAAAACTTGTAGAATACTATTTGAAACAACAACCAAGCACAGTGAACTGTAGGCTCTTTTACTTCTTGCACGCTCCATTGCAGATCCAAGCACAGTTATTCTATGGGTGTTTTACCTTCATATTTACTATCAAAAGGATGAAGGACTTGGAACATTTTCAGTGAACTGCAGGAGGGTGGGTGGAGGGCGGAGGGCGCGCTCACCGGTGCTCTGCCATCATGCTCGACGAGGAAGAGGGCTTGGCGTCGGGGACGTGAACCTGGTTGTGGCGTCGGATGCATGGCGCAGCTGGCGCAACTTCCTATGGCCGCACGACGAGGCATTTGGCCGCGCAGCCGAGGCAGGGCCCAAACTCCATGACAACTTTCTTCCTCGGCGGCAGATGAACCCTCGTTGTTCATGATGAGGAGATCAACCCCTGTTGTGTATTTTATCTAATGGTTTCAAACCATGTTGTTCATGATGTGGAGATGAACCCTGTTGGTCATGTAAGTTAGATGCCTGGATTGTGAATCCTTGAATGTTTCAAAATGTTGGTTTCAAACCTAGATTGCTTGGAAATATTGGTTTTAAACATTGCTTGACTTCTTGAGTGCGATTTATGCTTGATTGTAGATTTCTTGAATGTTTACAGGCAGTATAGCAACTTTAAAAATGCCTAAGAAAATAATCAGCGGCACCAGAATTAAAAGCCTGAAAAAGTAATTGTAGGCATCCTTTAAAAGTGCCGGCAAATAGTTTAGATGGTATCCCTAGAAAAGTGCCACTAAAAAGATTTCGTGACATTTTTCGAAAAGTGCCGGCAAAAAGATTCTATGGCATTTTCGGAAAGTGCCAGCAAAAAGATTCCATGGCATCTTTCAAAAGTGCCGGCAATACTAACTAGCGGCATTTTTGGAAGTGCCTTAAAATATAATTAACGGCACTTTTCTAAAAATGCCGGCAAAGACCTACCTCGACTGGAATAAACGCAGCACTTTTTTTTGTGCCTTGAAAAATCTTTGCCGGCACTTTTGGTGCCTTTGCCGGCACTTTTTTGTGCCGGCAATTTGGGTACCTGACGCAGTGTATGATTATCCCAAGATTGGCCTCTGAAGGTTCTGTAATTTTGTTACTGAAGATGACATGGAGAAGAACTCCCACCTCAAGGACTTGCAAGCGGCTGGCCCCTTGGAGATCATCCGAGCCGAGCTTGACGAAGAAGGTAGCTTCGACGATGCCGTATCCGGCTGCGACTACGCCTTCCTCGTCGCTGCTCCGATGAACTTCGGGTCATCGAATCCCGAGGTAAATAGCAGTCTCCACCAGACCATGCCAGTGTCAGTTCACTTCATCTTTTGGCGATGCATGATTAATCTTACGTAAGATCTGTGTGGGCACGGTGGCAGAGAGACCTGATCGAGGCCGCTGTGCAAGGAACTCTGAACGTGATGAGGTCGTGCGCGAGATCAGGGACGCTGAAGCGCGTGATCCTGACGTCGTCACTGGCGGCGGTGTCCCGGAGGCCGCTGGAAGGCGGCGGCCACGTGCTGAACGAGAGCTCCTGGTCCGACGTCGATTACCTCAGAGCCAACAAGCCACCGACTTGGGTGCGTAGAGCGTACATCTTTCAGCAGACCAAACATTCAGCAGCAAAACGACTCATGCTCGTGCCGCTTGTTTTGTGATGTTCGCAGGCGTACGGGGTGTCGAAGGTGCTTGTAGAAGAGATATTGGAGATTGCACAGCATCAATAGGGCCGGCTGCTCATGTATATATAGGCGGACACATGTACAATTACAGGTACAACCCTGAAAAAACACGGGGACCTATGCCTATACAATATGTTACTCAACACCCCCCGCAGTCGAAGGGTCGGCACCGACACATAGACTGGAGCGAAACTCCGGAAAGGTCGTAGACGGCAATCCCTTCGTCATGATATCGGCAAACTGCTGAGAGGTCGGTACGTGAAGAACTCGAACACGACCGAGGGCAACTTGCTCACGAACGAAGTGAATGTCCAACTCAATGTGCTTGGTGCGCCGATGATGAACGGGGTTGGCGGAGAGATAGACGGCCGACACGTTGTCGCAGAAGACCACCGTAGCCTTGTCAACGGGACAAGAGAGCTCAGACAGAAGCTGGCGAAGCCACGTGCACTCAGCCACAGCGCGGTACTCGGCCTCAGCACTGGAGCGAGACACGGTGGGCTGCCTCTTGGAGGACCAAGAGACGAGCGACGAGCCGAGGTAGACGCAGTAACCGCTGGTGGAGCGCCGCGTGTCCGGGCATCCCGCCCAGTCCGCGTCCGAGTAGGCGACGAGGTCGGTCGAGGGCGAAGCGTGCAACGACAAGCCATAGCCCATGGTGCCACAGACGTAGCGAAGAATCCGCTTCACCGCGGCCCAATGAGCATCTCGAGGAGCATGCATGTGTAAGCACACCTGCTGCACGGCGTACTGGAGCTCCGGGCGTGTCAACGTCAAGTACTGAAGGGCACCGACGATGGAGCGGTAGAACGGCGCGTCGGACGCCAACGACCCATCACTGGCAGAGAGCTTGGCCTTCGTGTCGACAGGTGTAGGTGCGGGGTTGCAGTTGAGCATCCCGACACGCTCGAGGAGCTCGTGAGCATACTTCCGTTGATGAAGGAAGAACCCTTCCGCACGCCGGACAACCTCGATGCCGAGGAAGTAGTGGAGTGGGCCAAGATCCTTCAACGCAAACTCAGCGCGAAGACTGTCGGTGAGCTGTCGAAGAAGTCCAGCAGTGGAGGCCGTCAGGATGATGTCGTCGACGTACAGCGAGTAGATAGGCCATGTCGTGGCCGGTCCGGTAGACGAACAGCGACGCATCCGAACGTGTGGAGCGGAAACCAAGCTGATGTAGGAAGCCGGCGATGCGCTGGTACCAGGCACGGGGCGCCTGCTTCAGTCCATACAGGGACCGAGAGAGCAAGCACACGTCATCGGGGCGCTCGGAGTCGACGAAGCCGATGGGCTGCTGACAGTACACCTATTCCTGCAGATGGCCATGAAGGAAGGCGTTGGAGACGTCCATCTGATGCACTGGCCAGGCACGAGACGCGGCGAGGTGCAACACTGTACGGATCGTGCCCGGATTGACAACGGGGGCAAAGGTATCCGTGAAGTCGACACCAGCGCGCTGCCGAAAACCGCGCACAACCCAGCGCGCCTTGTAGCGCTCGAGAGTACCGTCGGAGCCGAGCTTGTGCTTGAAGACCCATTTGCCGGTGATGACGTTGGCGCGAGGGGGCCGGGGAACAAGCTCCCAGGTCCGATTACGCTGCAGCGCGTCGTACTCCTCCTGCATGGCGGCACGCCAATGCGGGTCGCGTAAGGCAGCGCGAGCCGAGGTGGGCACTGGCGAAGGAGCGGTCGCCGGGCTGGTGGCGGAGCCGGTCGGACCGGGCGGCAGACCGGGTGGGCCGGTCCCTGGCCCGGTTGGCCGGTCGCCAACCGGCCGCCAACCGGAGCTGGGCGGCGCGCCGGGCGGCAGACCGGGTTGGCCGGTTCCTGGTCCGGTTGACCGGTCGCCAACCGGCCGCCAACCGGAACCGGGCGGCGCGCCGGGCGGCAGGCCGGGTCGGCCGGCAGGAGGGCCGGTCGTGCCGGGCGGAAGACCGAGTGACCCGGCCGGGTAACCGGTCGGACCGGGTGCCGGGCCGGGTCTGCTGGTGAAGGGGGCGCCGCCGTCGTGCGGCAATAGACTGTTGCCGCTGGCCCAGAAGGCAGATGGAGACGCCGCGCAGACATACTGGTCGGCGGGGTAGCGTGTAGACGGCCGTCGCACGCTCGCACGTGCGCGGGTGAGCATGGGCGCAGGGGCCGCAGCGACGAGTGGCGAGGCGGGCGGCGAGGCGCCCGTCGAGGCAGCGGACGAGGCGCCCGAGGTCGAAGGGGACGCCACGGGCGACGGGGGCGCCGGGGACGCCACGGGCGTCGCGGGCGACGGGGGCGCCGGGGTCGCCGTGGGCGACGGGGCGCCGGGGCGCCGCGCGCGACGGGGGCGCCGGGGCGCCGCGGGCGACGGGGCGCCGCGGGCGCCGAAGGCGACGGGCGCCGGGGCGCCGCGGGCGACGGGGGCGCCGGGGGCGCCGAAGGCGACGGAGACGCCGAGGGACCAACGGGGCCGGCGCAGAGGGGGCCGCCGTGGTCAGTCGCGGGCGCGCGGCCGCAGGAGGGCTAGCGGGCGCCGGGGGCGTCGTCGGAGGTGTCGCCAGAAGTCCCTGCTGAAACGGAAAAACCAACTCGTCAAAGTACACGTGCCGGGAAGTGATGACACGATGGGAGACCGGGTCGTAACAGCGGTAGCCCTTGGTGTTGGCGGGGTAGCCGAGAAACACACGAGGGAGAGAGCGCGGCGCAAGCTTATGCGCGGTGGTGGCAGCAGTGTTAGGATAACACCGGCAGCCGAAGATGCGAAGGTCATCGTAGGCGGGCGGCACACCATAGAGGAGCTGATGTGGCGTGTAGGACCAACGCACACGACACGGGCGGATGTTGACGAGGAGAGTCGCCGTGGCAAGGGCATCCGGCCAGAATCGTGGGGGCATGGAGGCGTGGAACAGAAGGGTGCGGACGCAGTCGTTGAGGGTACGAAGCATCCGTTCGGCACGACCGTTCTGGGAAGAGGTGTATGGACACGTGAGGCGAAAGACGGCGCCGTGGGTGGCGAGGAGGGAGCGAATGGTGATGTTGTCGAACTCCTTGCCGTTGTCGGTTTGGAGGGCGTGGATGGGGCGACCAAACTGAGTGAAGATGAAGGCGAAGAAGGCTGTGAGGGTGGTGGCAACATCGGATTTACGGCGAAGAGGAAAAGTCCATACAAAATGCGAGTAATCATCAAGAATCACAAGATAGTAATTATAACCAGAGTTACTCGCAACTGGCGAGGTCCAAACATCACTATGAATAAGTTGAAAAGGAAAAGACGCGACTGTGGAGGAGGAACTAAACAGAAGGCGAACATGTTTGCCTAGACGACATGCTTCACAAGAGTGAGTATCCGTTTTATTACAAGTAAAGGAAAAGCCTTGCATTATTTGACGCAGAGCGGCGTAGCTAGGATGGCCAAGGCGGGCATGCCAAAGGTCGACACCGGCGGAGAGGGCGAGTGGACGGCCGGTGGTGGTGGAGGCCGCGCCAACGGGGTAGAGATCGCCGGGCTGTCACATCGGTGGAGGAGCATCCGGGTACGACCATCCTTGACAGAGAAACCAAAAGCGTCAAATTCCACAGTCACAGGGTTATCACGACAGAAAGACTTAACAGAAACAAGGTTTTTAATCAAGTCAGGAGAAACAAGGACGTTATGAAGAGAGAGAGGAGTGGAGGTGGAAGGAAAAGACACAGAACCGGTGTGAGTGATGGGAAGAGCATGACCGTTGCCAACGATTATGCGGGAGGAAGTGGAAGAGGGTATAGAAAAGGAGAGGTTACCGGGGTGCGCCGCCATATGCGCAGAAGCGCCGGTGTCCATGAACCAGTAGCCACCGCCACCATACGCGCCAGCGGAGGGGGCGCTCTGGAGGGCGGTCAGGAGCGCGGGATCCCACGGAGTCGTGCTCGGGTGGGCGGCGTAGGCCGGGGCAGGCTGGGGCGCCGCGTAGAACGCCTGGTGGGTGGCTGGACGCGGCCCCATGATGCCCGGGTAGGGGGCGCGCGGCACGGGCATGGAGTAGGCGTGAACAACCCCGGTCCACGGATTGTGACCGGCGGTCCATGGCGGAGGGGCGGTGTGCTGAGATGGACGGGGCGCGGAAGCAGGGGCACCAGCGTTACCACCATTGCCGCCACCGCCACGACGACGACGGCCGCGGCGACCACTGCCGGAAGGGGCCGCCTGCCCGGTCCAGGGGCCGGTCTGACCGGCTGGGGCGCCCCGCGCGCCCACGCCTCGCCCCTTGGGTCCGCCGCCGGGCTTCCCTGCAGCCGGTCACCAGGCCGGCCAGACCGGCCCCTGGACCGGCACGCACGGTCAGCCGGCCGGCCAGACCGGGCCCTGGACCGGCCATGCCGGCGCCCCAGCCGGTCAGACCGGCCCCTGGACCAGGCAGGCGGCCCCTTCCGGCGGTGGTCGCCGCGGCCGTCGTCGCCGTGGCGGTGGCGGCAATGGTGGTAACGCTGGTGCCCCTGCTTCCGCGCCCCGTCCATCTCAGCACACCGCCCCTCCGCCATGGACCGCCGGTCACAATCCGTGGACCGGGGTTGTTCACGCCTACTCCATGCCCGTGCCGCGCGCCCCCTACCCGGGCATCATGGGGCCGCGTCCAGCCACCCACCAGGCGTTCTACGCGGCGCCCCAGCCTGCCCCGGCCTACGCCGCCCACCCGGGCACGACTCCGTGGGATCCCGCGCTCCTGACCGCCCTCCAGAGCGCCCCCTCCGCTGGCGCGTATGGTGGCGGTGGCGACTGGTTCATGGACACCGGCGCTTCGGCGCATATGGCGGCGCACCCCGGTAACCTCTCCTTTTCTATACCCTCTTCCACTTCCTCCCGCATAATCGTTGGCAACGGTCATGCTCTTCCCATCACTCACACCGGTTCTGTGTCTTTTCCTTCCACCTCCACTCCTCTCTCTCTTCATAACGTCCTTGTTTCTCCTGACTTGATTAAAAACCTTGTTTACGTTAAGTCTTTCTGTCGTGATAACCACTGTGATCGTGGAATTTGACGCTTTTGGTTTCTCTGTCAAGGATGGTCGTACCCGGATGCTCCTCCACCGATGTGACAGCCCGGCGATCTCTACCCCGTTGGCGCGGCCTCCACCACCACCGGCCGTCCACTCGCCCTCTCCGCCGGTGTCGACCTTTGGCATGCCCGCCTTGGCCATCCTAGCTACGCCGCTCTGCGTCAAATAATGCAAGGATTTTCCTTTACTTGTAATAAAACGGATACTCACTCTTGTGAAGCATGTCGTCTAGGCAAACATGTTCGCCTTCCGTTTAGTTCCTCCTCCACAGTCACGTCTTTTCCTTTTCAACTTATTCATAGTGATGTTTGGACCTCGCCAGTTGCGAGTAACTCTGGTTATAATTACTATCTTGTGATTCTTGATGATTACTCGCATTTTGTATGGACTTTTCCTCTTCGCCGTAAATCCGATGTTGCCACCACCCTCACAGCCTTCTTCGCCTTCATCTTCACTCAGTTTGGTGGCCCCATCCACGCCCTCCAAACCGACAACGTCAAGGAGTTCGACAACATCACCATTCGCTCCCTCCTCGCCACCCACGGCGCCGTCTTTCGCCTCACGTGTCCATACACCTCTTCCCAGAACGGTCGTGCCGAACGGATGCTTCGTACCCTCAACGATTGCGTCCGCACCCTTCTGTTCCACGCCTCCATGCCCCCACGATTCTGGCCGGATGCCCTTGCCACGGCGACTCTCCTCGTCAACATCCGCCCGTGTCGTGTGCGTTGGTCCTACACGCCACATCAGCTCCTCTATGGTGTGCCGCCCGCCTACGATGACCTTCGCATCTTCGGCTGCCGGTGTTATCCTAACACTGCTGCCACCACCGCGCATAAGCTTGCGCCGCGCTCTCTCCCCTGTGTGTTTCTCGGCTACCCCGCCAACACCAAGGGCTACCGCTGTTACGACCCGGTCTCCCATCGTGTCATCACTTCCCGGCACGTGTACTTTGACGAGTTGGTTTTTCCGTTTCAGCAGGGACTTCTGGCGACACCTCCAACGACGCCCTCGGCGCCCGCTGGCCCTCCTGCGGCCGCGCGCCCGCGACTGACCACGGCGGCCCCCTCTGCGCCGGCCCCGTCTGGTCCCTCGGCGTCTCCGTCGCCTTCGGCGCCCCCGCGCCCCGTCGCCCGCGGCGCCCCGTCGCCCGCGGCGCCCCGGCGCCCCCGTCGCCCGTGGCGACCCCGGCGCCCCCGTCGCCCGCGACGCCCGTGGCGTCCCCGGCGCCCCCGTCGCCCGTGGCGTCCCCTTCGACCTCGGGCGCCTCGTCCGCTGCCTCGACGGGCGCCTCGCCGCCCGCCTCGCCACTCGTCGCTGCGGCCCCTGCGCCCATGCTCACCCGCGCACGTGCGGGCGTGCGGCGGCCGTCTACACGCTACCCCGCCGACCGGTATGTCGCGCGGCGTCTCCATCTGCCTTGCGGGCCGGCGGCAACGGTCTGTTGCCGCACGACGGCGGCGCCCCTTCACCGACGGACCGGCCCGGCACCCGGTCCGACCGGTTACCCGGCCGGGTCACTCGGTCTTCCACCCGGCACGACCGGCCCTCCTGCCGGCCGACCCGGCCTGCCGCCCGGTTCCGGTTGGCGGCCGGTTGGCGACCGGTCAACCGGACCAGGAACCGGCCAACCCGGTCTGCCGCCCGGCGCGCCGCCCAGCTCTGGTTGGCGGCCGGTTGGCGACCGGCCAACCGGGCCAGGGACCGGCCCACCCGGTCTGCCGCCCGGTCCGACCGGCTCTGCCACCAGCCCGGCGACCGCTCCTTCGCCAGTGCCCACCTCCGCTCGCGCTGCCTTACGCGACCCGCATTGGCGTGCCGCCATGCAGGAGGAGTACGACGCGGCTGCAGCGTAATCGGACACGGGAGCTTGTTCCCCGGCCCCCTCGCGCCAACGTCATCACCGGCAAATGGGTCTTCAAGCACAAGCTCGGCTCCGACGGTACTCTCGAGCGCTACAAGGCGCGCTGGGTTGTGCGCGGTTTTCGGCAGCGCGCTGGTGTCGACTTCACGGATACCTTTGCCCCCGTTGTCAAACCGGGCACGATCCGTACAGTGTTGCACCTCGCCGCGTCTCGTGCCTGGCCAGTGCATCAGATGGACGTCTCCAACGCCTTCCTTCATGGCCATCTGCAGGGAACAGGTGTCTTGTCGGCAGCCCATCGGCTTCGTCGACTCCGAGTGCCCCGATGACGTGTGCTTGCTCTCTCGGTCCCTGTATGGACTGAAGCGGGTGCCCGTGCACGGTACCGGCGCATCGCCGGCTTCCTACATCAGCTTGGTTTCCGCTCCACACGTTCGGATGCGTCGCTGTTCGTCTACCAGACCGGCCACGACATTGGCCTATCTACTGCTGTACGTCGACGACATCATCCTGACGGCCTCCACTGCTGGACTTCTTCGACAGCTCACCGACAGTCTTCGCGCTGAGTTTGCGTTGAAGGATCTTGGCCCACTCCACTACTTCCTCGGCATCGAGGTTGTCCGGCGTGCGGAAGGGTTCTTCCTTCATCAGCGGAAGTATGCTCACGAGCTCCTCGAGCGTGCCGGGATGCTCAACTGCAACCCCGCACCTACTCCTGTCGACACGAAGGCCAAGCTCTCTGCTAGTGATGGGTCGTTGGCGTCCGACGCGCCGTTCTACCGCTCCATCGTCGGTGCCCTTCAGTACTTGACGTTGACGCGCCCGGAGCTCCAGTACGCTGTGCAGCAGGTGTGCTTACACATGCATGCTCCTCGAGATGCTCATTGGGCCGCGGTGAAGCGGATTCTTCGCTACGTCTGTGGCACCATGGGCTATGGCTTGTCGTTGCACGCTTCGCCCTCGACCGACCTCGTCGCCTACTCGGACGCGGACTGGGCGGGATGCCCGGACACGCGGCGCTCCACCGGCGGTTACTTGCGTCTACCTCGGCTCGTCGCTCGTCTCTTGGTCCTCCAAGAGGCAGCCCACCGTGTCTCGCTCCGGTGCTGAGGCCGAGTACCGCGCTGTGGCCAACGCCGTGGCTGAGTGCACGTGGCTTCGCCGGCTTACGTACGAGCTCTCTTGTCCCGTTGACAAGGCTACGGTGGTCTTCTGCGACAACGTGTCGGCCGTCTATCTCTCCGCCAACCCCGTTCATCATCGGCGCACCAAGCACATTGAGTTGGACATTCACTTTGTTCGTGAGCAAGTTGCCCTCGGTCGTGTTCGAGTTCTTCACGTACCGGCCTCTCGGCGGTTGCCGATATCATGACGAAGGGATTGCCGTCTACGACTTTTCCTGAGTTTCGCTCCAGTCTATGTGTCGTGCCGACCCTTCGACTGCGGGGGTGTTTTCTCAGGGTTGTACCTGTAATTGTACATGTGTCCGCCTATATATACATGAGCAGCCGGCCCTATTGGTGCTGTGCAATCTCCAATATCTCTTCTACAGAAGTGGTGGTAGGCGGCTAGGGCTAGGGCGGGGTGGCGGAAGCGGAGGAGATGGCCGGCGGCGCCCGGGGGTGAGGGAGGGGCGGCGGCTAGGGTTGGGTGGGGAGGGGCCGGCGGCGCCCTAGGAGGGAGAGGGGCGGCGGCTAGGGTTGGAGGAGGAGGAGGCGGCGGCGCCCTAGGAGGGAGGAGGCGGCGGCTAGGGCAGGACCCGAAGGGTCTCTGATACCATGTAGAAGAGATATTGGAGATTGCATAGCACCAATAGGGCCGGCTGCTGTCTCTCCTTCCAGCCGCCGCCTCAACCCTAGCCGCCTCCAGTTCATCCTCCTCCATAGATTGGTTCCCCCTCCTCCGGTCGGCTTCGCCGACGTCAGGAGGAGTGGGGAACCTGATCTATGCGTGGAGTTTCAAATAAAAGTATTGTTTTTATTAGATTATGTTAGGAGTTTGGTAGCCGCCTTCTTGTTGGTTTCTCCTCAATGGAGATGGCATCGTCTGCAATAAGTGATCTTCGGCCTATCGTTCGGCGACGAGATCTTCTTCCCGGCGTCAATGGTGGTGTTGAACAATCACAATTTTCTAGGTATGGTCCTTCGGATCTTGCTTCGCCAGATCGATTTTGGATCTTTTGTCGTTGTTGCCGCGAGGAGGATTATCCTCGCAGTTTTTGTCCCGGCTGCTACGTCATCGACAATGGTGATTCGTACTCTCGGCTCTCCATCGACGACGACAAAGCTAGTCGGTTATTATTCCCCGATATACTTGGTGTTGGTACTCTTGCCGATATTGTATGACTGCTTTAATGGTTGCGTGCGTGCACGTAGCCTTGGCACTGCGGCTCAAAAAATTATGGGAGAACTTTCGTCGGTATCTACAGGTCTATGGTTCATTATCTATCTTTGGCTGCTTTCAGAAGAGTACAAGGTTGTGTTTTGGAAGAAGAAAGAAATTGAAGACCTCGAAGATTTGTTACTATCTTTTAGACTTTATTTTGTAATCGTTGGAGTCAGTTCATGTATCTCTACCATGTACTATTTGTTGCTATAAATATATATGGTATTGATTGTCAAAAAAAAAATAGGGCCGGCTGCTCATGTATATGTAGGCGGACACATGTACAATTACAGGTACAACCCTGAGAAAACACGGGGACCTATACCTATGAAATATGTTACTCAACAGTGCTCTTGGAGAAGGCGGCGTGCATGTTCGCGGAGGAGAACGGCATCAGCCTCGTCACCGTGTTGCCGGTGGTCACCTTGAGCGCGGCGCCGCTCTCCAAGGCCAGATCCAGCGTCGCCATCACCCTCTCCCTGTTGTCTGGTTCGTTTCTGACCGCTGGCATTTCTCTCTTCTTTTTACAGCTCGATCGGCTCTAAGACTTAGTACTACCGAAAGATGATTCTGAACTTCTTCTGTCATGTGTTTTTTCTCCATCTTAACTGAAACTAGGGGACGAGGCGCAGCTAGAGATCCTGAAAGGCCTGCAATCGTTTACCGGCTCGTTGCCGATAAGCCACGTCGACGACCTCTGCCGCGCCGAGGTGTTCCTACTTCCTAGCCGAGAACGAGGCCTCGTCGGGGAGGTACATCTGCTGCAGCCACAACACCAACCTCCGGCAGCTGTCCCGTCTCCTGGCAGACAAGTACCCGCAATACGACGTGAAACCTGAACGGTATATATATATATACCTAGCGGCTGCTTAAATTCCTCGACGACCTGTATCCATGTTTTCATCCATATAGGTGTGTTTTTTGCAGCTTTGATGATGGATCCTCTGAGACGGCCAGTGTGTGCCAGTCCTCTGGAAAGCTCGTCGGAGAAGGGTTCGTGTTCAAGCATGATGACTTGGGGGAGATACTCGACGATGTCGTCGAGTATGGAAGGGCTGCGGGGATTCTGCCTTACTGATATATGTTCAATCGATTAAGCCTTCAAAATAAGCAAAAAAGGCCCTGCGCTTAAAATGTCAAAAGAGGGTGGAGTGAAGGAAAAAAATTCTCCACAACATAGTGCAAATGAATCATTTGTAGGAATTTCAAGGGATTGCAATCCTATGAATAAAACAATATTTGTAGAAAAAAACTGATGAATCCAATTACACGATGTCCTAATTTCGTTGTTTTAACTTTAACCAAAAATTTCACTAACAATATAGTAGAAATTTATCATAAAAGATATGCTATCGGAATCTTTAAAGGGCTCAGAACCTGTCGTGCCGATAATCCCCAAATCGAGCGGCGTGTGCAGCTGAGCTGCGGCCAAGTGCGGGAGATCCGATGGTCAGTGGGGAGGGTTCGATCGAGCGGCGCACCACCAGAAGCATGGCAGCGAACAAGAGGGCGGCGAAGGAACCGGTGGCCGGCGAGGAATGTCCGCTGGAGGCGCGCGTCACCAAAAGGAGGGCTGCGGATGCGGCGGCCGCCGACGACAAGTGCCCACCGAAGCCGCGCATCACCAAAAAGAAGGCGAAGGCCGTGGCGACCGGCCGTTCCGAGGGCGAAGATCCTGTCCGCGCGGCGGCGGCGACCAAGGGCGAGCAGCCGAGCAGGCTCCGGCGAGAAAGATGACGCGGCTGCCGAAGAAGGAGGTCGATTGGATCCTCGCGCAGGCGGAAAACAAAGACCGTGCCCCTGCCGAGGTCAAGGCCATGAGACGCCTGAACCGTGACCTGTGGCCCGAGGAGGACATGGACGGCTACGGGCCACGCGAGTACATCGCGGCTGAAGAGGAGTTCTCCAAGTTCCAGGCCTCGGTCCGCAGCCAGTACGACAAGCAGGGCTACGTCGAGGTCGACGACGACTTCCTCGCATCAAGGGCCATGGTCCGAGCGTGCAGCGACGAGGCACGGGAGAAGGCGCTCAAAAGCATCGACTTCTCTGGCCACGAAGATCTGAAGCGTTTCTTCAGGCCCTGAATCCATGCTATCTGTCTGCGATGAGCGATCACCAAACGCTGTTTTAACTTTTAAGTTCTGCAGTGTGTTTCCATGTCAAGTGTACTAGCAAGGCACTGATGAACGGCTTGTGTGATAGTTTCCTGAGTTATATCATCCCCCCTATGTTTGACAAGATGATGGCGTTCTGTTCTTACAGTGCATAAATATGTGCTTGCAGTTTTGTTGCCTCCTTGTGTTGCCTTCTGGGCGGGGAAGGGTCAAGAGCAAAGATGACTTCAGTACTATCTATGTGATCTTCAACTTGGAAGGATCTGGTTTCATGACCGAACAGCAAATGCTATATGAAGGTTTCACAGCGGCTCGCATACTTATCACATTGTTTCAGGATGCTGGATGATCAGCTCTTTTGCTGCAGATTCTTTGGTCAGCTCTTTTGCTGCAGATTCTTTATCTGTCTATGCATTCAATTTGACTTGGCTACATCTGGTATTGTTTTGAATTCAGATCTGTGCCTCACTGTTACTTAAGGAGTATCCTCTGTTAAACCAAAAGATTGGCCAAAAGTATTTGGAGAAATCACTGTTGCTAGTGATTATCCTTTAGCTGAGCTGCTAGATAAGGACATTTTGTCAGACTCAGAAGGGTAGTTTCAGATGATGATGAGTTAATTTGATGCTTTTGATCCGATTATGAGAAATTGTCACCCCGCAGATAGCACTGGCAGAGTGGAGCCGTGGACGATTTTTCAAATACGGCGAAGATCATGGAAGGGAACAAGTATCTGTGAACTAAGATGATGCACCGAAGAAATAGATCAGGATGATAATGTTGAAGATTATTTCAAGATGGGTAATGTGAAGATTTTGATGAACTAGAAGACATGGCAAAGTTATCCATGGATCCGGCTATCCATGGATATCCAGCCGGGCACGGGTATGGAGGGCTGATTACGGCCACGGATTTCATGGGCCGGATATCTAGTAACTCATGGGGTGGGCACGGGCAGAGGTTTTGCCCCGTGGATATCCAATGGATATCCAGATTACATGTGGGACCCATATGTCAGTGAAACATGGGTTTTTTACCTAGGCCTAGCTCCTCCTCTCTTGACGCTAAAATCACCAAAACCCTACCAAATCTCATTAGTAACCCCGAGTTATTATTTCTTTAATATTCCTATGCATTGCCCATATATTTATTGTTGATATTGTCGCTGAAATTATGTTGTACTGCTGAAATTGCTTTCAATATGCGGCTCTAGTAGTAAACTGTTGTTGATATTGCCGCAATAGTTCTACTATAGTACTGCAATGTTGCTGAAATGCCAAAATGCTATCGAAATTTTGTTGTACCGTTGTTGTTATTCTGAAATATTTTTATGCTTATGTACATAGTACATAAACCAATGGATATTCATGGATACCTGGATTCCGGTGGGTTTGGATTTGGGGCGACACCTATGCCCATGGATACCTTCGTGGGTAGGGCTGAGTAATACCGATGGATATGGATTTGGATCTAGTTTTTGCATATATGTCAAAACCCGCTCCATTGCCATCCATATGACATGGATGGTCATATTGATGAGGATGACGATGAGGAGCTCAGTGATAATTCAGGGAATGAAGGCTCAACCTGGTCAAAGACAGTGATGAGGAGGATGATTTTAAGAGTAGGCAGCAGTTGTAAGGTGTGGAATTGGAAGTTAAGCGATTACATTGGATAAATTGATACTGTATATGCAAGCTTGGAATATGTTATCCGGAGCCAAAAGGCTGAAACTTCAACACATGAAACTGCTAAATTTTCTCCGATGAAGATCTTATGCGCATTAGAGAGCTCACGGTATGTGAATTTCAGATATTTAATACTCCCGCCGTCCCACGAAGGTTGTTACAGATTAATCAAAATTTAGATGTATCTAAACACTAAATCTTATCTAGATACATCTAAATTTTAACAAATCTTAGACAACCTTCATGGGACAGAGAGAATACATAATAGAACTCAGGTTGTCATTTCGCTTATGCAATGTGTTTCTTCAAACTTCTGGTTGAAGCTGTGAAGTTCTTTGATTGAATTTTAGCTGTGTCCAAAACTGAAATTACTACTAAGTGAACACTTTACTGATTGTTTACTTAGTAGTTGCTACTAAGTTTCCCGTGTTCTCGGCACTGTTTTAGTCTTTGAGACTTGCTTTGTTGCCCTTTTGACATGCTCTTGTGCAGTACGCCCAGCCACCAGTGCTATGGTCTAGGTAGAGGACCTTGCTGTCTCTACCTAGTTTCTCAAACTAAGACTCTGCCTCTGATATCTTCAATATGTTCATTCTTCAAGTGCGATGAGAATCCAGTTTTGTGTTCACGGACTGAAGGTTCCCTGTCTGTTCTGAAGAAATATGTGTCCCAGCTAGTTTTCTCAATCAATCGCCCCCACCCCCCATATACCTTTGCTACCTAATGGGTAGATCATGCATTCTAATTTTTATCATCATACTGCTGAGTGTGTTCTGCAAATCCGAAGATCAGCTCACACACATGAAACCAGTCTCTCCCGGCGACAAGCTCATCTCAAAGAGCGGGAATTTGCTCTGGGCTTCTTCTCGAAGAGCGACTGCAGCCAGAGCTTATACCTTGGCATTTGGTATAACGACATCCCTGAGCGCACCATCGTGTCGGTCGCCAACAGCGATAGCACAATCACTGCCACATCATCCACCATCGTCACCATCACAAACACTTTTGATCTGGTGTTGATGGACTCCAATTGGATCAAGCAGAGTGAGGCCTCACTTGGCTAACGAAGAACAACATCACCTCTAGAGCAAGCAGAGGTGTTGCAATGCTATAGAACACAGCAACTTTGTCCTCCAATTGCCAGACGACACGAGCATATGGCAAAGGTTCGATCATCCATCCGACACCATCCTTCATGTTAGATTATATGTTTCGGTTAAGCTAGATTTGTAACGCAAGCTAGGGTTTTAGGCTTAGTCGGTTGGCTCTACTATTTATATCCCTTGTACCCCAAACAGTTTTGTATCAATTTGTGAGACATAATAATCTTACATGGTATCAGACTAATCGATTCTGACCTATGGCGCCGCCGCCTAAGCCGCCGCTGCCGCCACCGCCTGGTTACTTCGACCAGCTCGCCAAGGCCGCCGCCGCCGCCGAGGCCTCGGCCTTGTCTACCCCTCCCACGGCTACTCCTCTCTCCTACACAGACACCATAGCCGATGTCACCCCCTTCATACCTATTACTTTAGATCTTGCCCAACACAACTACTACCATTGGCGCCACCTCTTTGAGGTTCACCTCGGCGCTCGCAACCTCCGTCGCCACGTCGCCGCCGACGCCGCCCCTCGTCCTGACGACGCTCGCTGGATCACGGATGATCTCGCCATCATCCAATGGATCTACACACGCGTGTCCACGGAGATTTTCAATCTCGTTTTCCGTGAGGCCGCCACCGCCGCCGCCCTGCAGGCGTCTCTGCGCCAGCTCTTCCGAGGACAACGCTGACGCCCGGATCAACAACCTCCACTCCGCGATCCGCAACACCCCTCGGGGGACTCCTCGCTCGGCGTCTACGTCGGCGCATCCGGACGATGGCGGATGAGCTCCGCGAACTAGGCGATCCTATGCCTGATCGCCAGCTTATCAACATCCTTCTCCAAGGGCTCAGCGACCGGTTCAAGACTCAAGCGGCCATGATTCCCTTCATGCGGCCTCGCCCTTCCTTTGCGGAGATCCGGTCCCTGCTGCAGAACGCCGATGATGACCTCACACGGCGGGAGGCGCGGCCTCACGTCTTCGCTGCCTCCACCCGGCCGCCCCTGCTGCCTACTCCTACACCGGCAGGCCCGACGAGCCAGCCCACTGCCGCGGCAGGACCCCCGGTACCGTTTCCAGCCTCGGCCGGGCAGCCTCCTCCTGGCTGGCGTCCCAGCGGCAACTACAAGGGCAAGAATCCGATGTACTGGCCGCCGCGCTCTGCCACTCCACCAGCCGCCTCGACGCCCGCGCCTGCCGCTCCTCCCGCTTGGCGCCCGCCACCGGCGGCACCGACGCCTGCGCCAGCATCCGCCTCCTACCGCCACCCCAGTGCCCTCCTCGCCTGCCGCAGCAGACCCTTCAGCCGACTCCCGCTGCCGCGGCGGCGGGTCAGTGCTTCCCTGCCGCGTCCGCAGCTCCACCCGATACACCCATCTCCCCGCCGCTCCTTCTCCACCTATTCCACCATCTTCGACGTCCGCCTCATCCGCTGCGCTCCGACGTCGTTGTTCATCCCACTCCACCTCTACCACCCCATGCTGTTCCTACCCAAGCTCCCACAAATGATCACACAATGCGCACTCGGGCCAAAACGGGATTTCACGTTCCAAAAAGGCCGCATCTCAATCTTCATGCCACCACTTCTCCGATCTTTCCCATCCCTAAAACCTACAAAAGTGCTCTTCTCGATCCTAACTGGGCTGCCGCTATGCGTGATGAGTTTTCTGCTCTCATTCACAATGATACATGGCGCCTTGTTCCTCGCCCTGTCGGTGCAAATATTGTTTCCGGCAAATGGGTTTTCCGCCAAAAATTTCTCTCCGACGGAACTCTCTCTCGCTACAAGGCTCGCTGGGTTTGTCGTGGTTTCTCTCGAGCGGCACGGCATCGACTACGACGAGACCTTCTCTCTCGTTGTCAAGCCTAGCACTATTCGCACTTGTTCTTAGCATCGCCACTTCCTCTTCTTGGCCCATTCACCAACTCGATGTCAAAAATGCCTTTCTTCATGGTGCTCTCCAAGAAACTGTTTATTGTCAACAACCTTTAGGCTTCGAAGACTCCTCTGCTCCCGATCATGTTTGTCTCCTTCAAAAATCTCTTTATGGTTGTTATCACCAGAATTTGGCCAAGTCAGAGGTGGGCCGCGATCAAGATGGACGTGAAGATTATACATGGAAGGAAATACGTGAATCGGCCTTGTTTACCAAGTTGGGCTAAACCGCCCATGTATCTGTAACATATTAGATCGCGTCTTAGTTTAGAAGTTAGAGTTTTACCCGTGCACGGTTTAGCGCACGACCGCATTAGAAAGTCCCCTGGACTATAAATATGTACCTAGGGTTTATGGAATAAACAACAACCAACGTTCAACACAAACCAATCTCGGCGCATCGCCAACTCCTTCGTCTCGAGGGTTCCTCCGGTAAGCATCATGCTGCCTAGATCGCATCTCGCGATCTAGGCAGCACATGCCTGCCTAGTTGTTCATGCGTTGCTCGTACTGAAGCGTTTTTGATGGCGAGCAACGTAGTTATCATAGACGCGTTAGGGTTAGCATCGTTCTTAGCATCATATGCTCGCGTAGTGCAACCCTTGCGCGTCTAGCCGTCCTTGTGCCTCATCATGGGTGCGGGGGCGGCACCCCGCTTGATCTTTATTTAGTAGATCTGATCCGTTATGGTCGATCCTTGATTCATCAAGGATTAGTTTAATATCTGCAATAGTTAGGCCTTACAAAGGGTTGGAGGATCCAGCGGCATGCGGGGTGTAGTTTGCTGCCCCTAGACGGGACGTTCCGAGGATCAACCTAGTGTTGGTTTTTAGGCCTTGTCTAGGGCTGGCTTACGTTTACCGTGCGTGAGTGCGAGGCCCAATCGTGAGTAGGATGATCCGATTATGCGGTGAAAACCCTAGATCGTCGTGGATCTCATACGCTTTATGTTGATCAAGCGGGACCACCATATATTCGGCCACCTTGGACGAATCATGGGTGAATCGGCTCCTTGAGCCGATTCACGGAGACAACTGAGAGCCGATCGAGGCTCGTATTTACGTGTACGTGTGTGCCCTGCGGGAAATTAAGCGAGGCATCATCCACACCTTCACGACCAGGTATAGGTCAGGTGGCACGCCCTTGCGACCCAGCATCGGCGCGCGACCGAGGAGGCTTTGCGGGCCGTCGCTGCGAGGGCCGGGGCCAGCCGCAGCCCTAGTCATTCCCGGCTCTACCGTGTTGGCCAGTCGCTGCCCGCCGGTGGGTTTCTGACGCCAACACATTCTGGCACGCCCGGTGGGACAATCTTCAACGACAACCATCTCGCCATCCACATCAGAGATGGCGAAAGACACCATACCATCTTCATCAGAAGTGGCAGAAGAAACTCCGGTCACGTACGGGGATCTCACTGGCGAGCTCAAAAAGAAGTACGACGAGATCAAGTCTACCCTCGAAGCCGACCTAATCGGCTCTTTCCACAGGACCCGCTCCCATGGCATCAGATGGAAGGGGTTCACACCTGAAGGCGCGCTTGATGGAGTGGACCTGTCCACCCGTCCGAAGAACGCACCGGAGTCGCTGCGTCGGGAGATCAACTTCATGGTGGCTCATTCGCTGCACCGCCATTCTGAGAGCCTGGTGAATACGTTGGAGCGCGTCGCGCTGCGCGTGATCCAGGAGATCATGAGCCATCAGTACTCTCCGTCAGGACCAGCCCTAGGGACTCACCAAGGGGAAGCGCTGCTCCATTCCCGTCCCCCGCTGCCATTCGCGTTGGCAGCGCCCGAGCGCCGAACTCATCGGCTTTTGTCGTCTACAAGATTGGTGGCGACCCCAGCGACTACCAGTTCCTACAGGACGCGCCCAAGGAGATCCCGCACGGATACGCATGTGCATACGTGCCAGACTGCAGCACCTGGGCACTCTCGAACCAGGTTGCTATAGCAGGGACTTCTGGGGCAACAGGAGGAGCGTCGGAGGCAGACCCTGAGAAGCAAACGTGGCTAGCTAAATACGCCACCCCGACAAAGCTCCCGAGCCCAGCTCCTGCAGTTGGCTCAGAACCAGAAAAACAGGCATGGCTGGTTAAGTACGCCTCTCCGACGAACCTTCAGGGTTCGGCACCTTCAGCCATCACCGCGGATCAGATTTGTACGATCCTGAAAGATCAGTTCGGCATGATGCCGAAAAGAAAGGCGATCGGCTATACCAAGCCGTACCCCAACGAGTACGAATTGATCCCGCTACCACCCAAATATCGGCTCCCGGACTTCACAAAGTTCAGCGGATCGGATGGTTCCAGCTCCATCGAGCATGTGAGCCGATATTTGGCGCAGGCTGGGCATGATCTCGGCGTCGGACGAGCTGCGCGTGAGGTACTTCTCACGGTCCCTCACGGGATCGGCTTTCGGTTGGTACACGTCGCTGCCACCGAACTCGGTCCGAGACTTGGAAGCAGTCTGGAAGAACGGTTCCATGAGCAATATCACTCGAGAGGCTTCCGAGGCTGGCATTGCCGATCTAGCACAAGTACGACGAAGCGCGGGGAAACCGTGTCGGAATACATCCAGCGCTTCGAGGACCGTTAGGAACCGATGCTATTCGGTTCACGTAAGCGAAAGAAGCGATCGAGTTGGCGGTGGTGGGTCTATCATCATCGATCAAGGACGTGGCCTCCCGGGCGGACTATCCTTCATTAGCACACATGGTGCGAAGTTGTCGGCATATGAGCAACGCCACCCGGATATCTACCAAGATAAATTCAAGCGCGTGGTTACCATGGTTGACGCGGGCGAAGATGAAGGTCCTACGGGAGAGCGAGAGGTCGCGGTGGCTGAGTGGACTCGAGCTGCAGGCCCGAGTAACCTGCAAATGGGTAAAGCCACCAGGGCCTCCAAGAGGGTTCGACTTCGACGTGACGAAAACCGAGCAGATTTTCGACCTCTTACTCGCGGAGAAGCACATAAAGGTACCCGAAGGCCACAAGTTTCCTACGGTGCAAGAGCTGAACGGAAAGCCATACGCAAGTGGCATAACACGTTCACCCACACCACCAACGACTGCGAGGGTGTGGCGTCGGCAGATCCAAGTGGCGATAGAAAATGGGCGATTAATTTTTAACCGGTACGCCATGAAGGTCGACACACACCCCTTCCCCGCCGTCAACATGGTGGAGTTTACCCACCTTGGAGGGTGCCAGCCTGATTTCTCAGCCAACGTCAGTATGGTAGAGCTTGGACACCACTCTGAGAAGGACGGGGATGAGGACATCTGCTCTCAGAGCAAGGACACTGAGGGGGCCGCTCCATGCGATCGGCTCCGTCAAGATGGCAAGCGCTACGTCACAGAGGGGGAAGTGAAGAACATAAGATACCAACGACCCCTCTCTGATCACCTCCTCAACAAGTATGTTAGTCGATATGACCAACGCCGGCGATACAACAACAATGATGAAAGAGGTCGTCCGGCCGGAAACGACGAAAGACATCACCGGTATAATCATGACGAGGAGCGACGGGAGCGCCATGGCGGGGAGCGGGACGATACGGACGAGGCATTGGCATTGCCCCTTCTTCGGACATCTGCTGGGATTCGGGAATGAGCCGATTACCAACAATCGGCAACTGCCCGAATGCAACCGGAAGAAGAAGGAGACAGCCAACGTATACGTGTTCGAGCGCTTAGGGCCTCTCCCACCACAAAACAGACGGGCTGAGACCCCTCCGTTGGAAGATCTCGATGATTCAGAAGACGAAGGGGAATACGAAGAAGACAGGTGCCACCGTCCAAGGTGGTGCCCTGACGGTCTCAGCCATACACAAAAACGCGGGGTTCAGCGATTGCGCGGTCCGGAGGAAGCTGAAAGGATGTACTTGCATACGGCGAGGAAGGCGCGGCCTGATGCGGCTGCGAAAGTCCGAGAGGACCCTGGATGAGGAGGGGCTACCGCAAAGAAAAGAGTGGCGCCCCAAGCAAAGAGAGCCGATGATGACACATCGGCTGGCACAAACATGGTGTTCATTCGTCCGGCGGGGTGTGGTGCTCCACGATTACACGAGCGCACCCGACATGGATAACAGCAAGCACACCAACATGCTAAAGTCAGAGATTGGGCTGGTTTTATCCGCCAACATGGACGAGTAGCAAGACTACGTCAATAAGCAACGTGGCGAGGCTGATCCTTGCGATCGGCCCTCCGAAACTGTTGAAGGGATATTACTAAACCTTCACCGAGCAAGCAACGTGGAGGCCGATTCCAGCAATCGGCCAAAATTATCCTCACCACCTATTTTGCACGGGATCAACGTTCGACCCAACGAGGACTGCTGAAGAGCCGATACCATCAATTCTCTTGACAGAATCGGCTCGGGGGGGCACCTAGGTGGATAAAACATGAGGATACGAGATAGTACTATCAAATATGGGGGCCGATACACAAATCGGCCTAAAAAAAAAAAAAAAAAAATTCAAAAAATTTTTAGCACAGCCGATGCGCAGACATCGACTCAAGGAATACAGCTGTTGCAAATGGGCATCCAGGGCTACTTTTAGTCCGTTAGAGCCACCCGTGCGGGGGCTTCTTAGTTCAAGGGGAGGTTGATCTGCATCGGCCCTTTGGATAGAAGTTTTTACTGCTACATTGATGAAAGGCTGAAGAAGCTCGGGGGCAATGCTCTTTGAAGGTCCTCTGTTGTTAAACAGCCGATTGGGTCAGAATCGGTTGATGCTGCACCGCGGCTGAGAAGCGGATAGTAGCCCGATACTCGTGATACGCTCTCATGCTCGCCTTGATCAAAGGCTCGGGGGGCACCTGACAGTGGGAGAAGGATGATCGGCTGGTTGGCCCCGCGCAATGTCTCTTCCAGGCGTGATCATACCTGTGTTGTTTGTCCGAATTGCGGACCCCCATCATGGTTCTCACACGGGTCGAGGCTCGGGGAGCGGCTGGCCTCCTGGATGCTCGTTGGAGAAGCCGATTACATGGTCATCGGCTGGTTTCGCGGATACAAGCTTGTTGAGCACGACCGGGCTCACAATCATTCCGATGCCAAAAGGATGGGGAACGATGTGTGGAAATCAGTTCATTTAGAAAAACGATTGAGTTGACAATCGGCTAAGTTAGCATAAAAAAAAGGGAATCAGTGAAGTCAAGTTGGGGAATTTTCCATTGATGACTAGATTTCTTACAAGGAAGGAACCGATTGCTTAAGAAAGGAAGAACAAAGGAGGGGCCACTACTACTAGACCTACACTGGTAGATCCTAATCTACGAGCTGTCACTGCCTTCGTCCTCATCCCCGGAGTTCCCATCGGCGCTGCTGCCGACGGGCTCCTCGTCGCTGCTCCCGAGGCCCTTTGCGGGGGCTTCATCCTCTTCTTCGTCATCGCTGTCGTCGTCGTCCCACCACATGCGAAGGCGCTTCGGCTGGGGGTAACCCTCGAGGGGGCATCCTCGTCTTCTTCCTCTTTCTCCTCCTCCTCATCGGAGGAGAAGCTCCCTTCCCGGGAGAAGAGGTCGTCGTCACTTGTCGCTTCCAGCTCTCCGTCAAGGAGGAAATGAAGGTCCTCTTCCCCATCGGTGAGGGGTTCGTCTTCTTCGACTCATTGGAGAAGTCCCGGTCCGCGCGTCCCAATATTCTGGGGCGCGGGCTTCGTAGATGGCCATCAGATCGACCTCCTGCTCGAACTCGCTGGAGGAGGAGGAGTGGAGGGACAGGCCAGAGGAGGCAGTGGAAGAGGAAGAATCCATGGCGGCTAATGGTTTGCCGATGGCTGCTGTGGGACAAGGGGATGAAGAAAGGAATTATGAGGGTGGCCAAATAAAAAGGGGCAAAGTGATTTAATGCCCAAGCAGTTTTCGAGAGCGCAGTACCAGAACCGTCAAGTCATGCAGAGAAGGCGAGGAGGCAAGACGTCATCACGAAGTATCTTGCGACGGTTCGCTCTCTGCCATGGCGTGACCCGACGGGAAAGGCATAATGATTTTGGAAATGTCATTTCCAAAACCAGAGGGAGCATGTGTTATCACCGGAATTTGGCCAAGTCGAGAGGTGGGCCGCGATCAAGATGGACGTGAAGATTATACATGGAAGGAAATACGTGAATCGGCCTTGTTTACCAAGTTGGGCTAAACCGCCCATGTATCTGTAACATATTAGATCGCGTCTTAGTTTAGAAGTTAGAGTTTTACCCGTGCACGGTTTAGCGCACGACCGCATTAGAAAGTCCCCTGGACTATAAATATGTACCTAGGGTTTATGGAATAAACAACAACCAACGTTCAACACAAACCAATCTCGGCGCATCGCCAACTCCTTCGTCTCGAGGGTTCCTCCGGTAAGCATCATGCTGCCTAGATCGCATCTCGCGATCTAGGCAGCTCTAGCTGCCTAGTTGTTCATGCGTTGCTCGTGCTTGAAGCGTTTTTGATGGCGAGCAACGTAGTTATCATAGACGCGTTAGGGTTAGCATCGTTCTTAGCATCATATGCTCGCGTAGTGCAACCCTTGCGCGTCTAGCCGTCCTTGTGCCTCATCATGGGTGCGGGGCGGCACCCCGCTTGATCTTTGTTTAGTAGATCTGATCCGTTATGGTCGATCCTTGATTCATCAAGGATTAGTTTAATATCTGCAATAGTTAGGCCTTACAAAGGGTTGGAGGATCCAGCGGCATGCGGGGTGTAGTTTGCTGCCCCTAGACGGGACGTTCCGAGGATCAACCTAGTGTTGGTTTTTAGGCCTTGTCTAGGGCTGGCTTACGTTTACCGTGCGTGAGTGCGAGGCCCAATCGTGAGTAGGATGATCCGATTATGCGGTGAAAACCCTAGATCGTCGTGGATCTCATACGCTTTATGTTGATCAAGCGGGACCACCATATATTCGGCCACCTTGGACGAATCATGGGTGAATCGGCTCCTTGAGCCGATTCACGAGGACAACTTGAGAGCCGATCGAGGCTCGTATTTAACGTGTACGTGTGTGCCTGCGGGAAATTAAGCGAGGCATCATCCACACCTTCACGACCAGGTATAGGTCGGGTGGCACGCCCTTGCGACCCGAGCATCGGCGCGCGACCAGGAGGCTTTGCGGGCCGTCGCTCTGAGGGACTGGGGCCAGCCGCAGCCCTAGTCATTCCCGGCTCTACCGTGTTGGCCAGTCGCTGCCCGCCGGTGGGTTTCTGACGCCAACAATGGTCTCAAACAAGCCCCTAGGGCTTGGTTCCAACGTTTTTCAACTTACATTCAAACAATCGGTTTCACTCCCTCTCTCACCGACACCTCTCTTTTTGTCTATCACACTTCCACACACACAGCTTATCTTCTTCTTTATATTGATGATATCATTCTCACTGCTTCCAATAAGACTTTTCTTGATCATATTATTACACTGCTTAACTCTGAATTCTCTATGGTCGATCTTGGTGTGCTTCATCATTTTCTTGGCATCACTTGTTACACTTGACTCTAATGGTCTTTTTCTTTCCCAACGTCGGTACATTCTAGATCTTCTCAACCGCGCGAGGCATGATTGATTGTCAGCCTGCTCGTACACCTGTTGACACTAGCGCCAAACTCTCCGCGATGGCGAACCATTCTCAGACCCAACTCTCTATCGTAGCATTGCGGGTGCACTACAATACCTTACTCTAACACGCCCAGAAATATCTTATTCTGTCCAACAAGCCTGCCTATATATGCATGATCCACGAGTTCCTCACTACAATCACATGAAACGCACTCTTAGATATCTAAAAGGAACATTAGATTATGGCCTTCACATAAACACCACTTCACCTACCAGTTTGACAGCATACTCTCATGCGGACTGGGCTGGATGTCCTGACACTCGTCGGTCCACGTCCGGATACTGTGTTTTTATGGGTAACAATTTGCTTTCATGGTCTTCTAAGCGACAGGTTACGGTTTCATGCTCGTCTGCAGAAGCTGAGTATCGAGATGTTGCACATGCGGTTGCTTGAGACGGTTTGGCTACGGCGGTTGTTGGCTGAACTTCATCGTCCCATCCGGCAGGCCACTATTGTTTATTGTGATAATATTTCAGCGGTTTACATGTCCAGCAATCCAGTTCAGCATCGGAGGACAAAGCATATTGAGATAGATATTCACTTCGTCAGGGAGAAAGTTGCTTTGGGCCAAGTTCGAGTTCTTCATGTTCCCACTACAGCGCAGTTCGCCGATATCTTTACCAAGGGACTGCCGACACAGCCGTTTCATGACATTCGTTTCAGTCTCAACGTGATTGAACCCCACGTTGACACTGCGGAGGGATGTTAGATTATATGTTTCGGTTAAGCTAGACTTGTAACGCAAGCTAGGGTTTTAGGCTTAGTCGGTTGGCTCTACTATTTATATCCCTTGTACCCCAAACAGTTTTGTATCAATTTGTGAGACATAATACAATCTTACACTTCCAAGCATGAAGTTTTGGTGAGCTACATGGCTCACGTCGCTGAGCGCCTTGTTGCCTTGAAGGGCCCAGATGATCCTCCCGCTGGGACTTCTCCTACAGCAGTGACCTTACATTTCCAGATCTTCAATTTGTCATTTGGAACATGAGCATGCCATGCTGTTGAATAAATGGGCTAATCCATTTGGCCCATGTAGTATTTCAGTTTTTCCTATAAATCTTAAAGCCCAACTAACAAGGGAGTGACATGAGGTGGGAAGTTTAGTCTCACATAGAAAGTTGGGAGAATGTTAGACCACCTTAAAAGGTGAGTTGTTTCACCACTAGTAAGTGAGTGAGAAGAGGAGAGGTACACGCGCGTTCCTCGCTCGTCTTGACTCGACACGAAGCGCGCATGCCGCGCTCGTGCTGGGTGGATTGAGCATAGAGCAGAGACTTTCCTTTCTTTGTTTGCGCCGCCATGATAGCCTAGACCATCCCGCCCGCCGGTGTGCACCGGCGAATGGGAGCGCAGGTCTCCGGAACCGCTCGCCTTTGCGATCCTATATGGGAGGGGATGAATTAGGTTATTGGGAAGTGCTCTGTGTGACTGCTCTTGCCTGGTTGCACATAAATATATCTGATACACAAGTTAGGGTTTTGCCACCTCTCTCTGCTGGCGCCGCCATCATAACCTACTCCATCCCGCCCGTTAGCATGCACCGGAAAAAGGAAGAGCAGGTCTCCGGAACCGATCGCCTTTGTGATCCTATACGGGAGAGGGCAAATTAGGTTTTTCCGAAGCGCTCTACGCGAATGATCAAACTTTTCATCACAGGTCGTCTTCCGTCCAAATCGGGAGGTGCTGCATACCGTCGTCTTCAAGGCCGTCTACTTCGACCCGTCTTCACCAACGTTATCATCAACAATGTTGCTGCTGCAATGGCGACTACTACACCTCCACCACCTCCACTAGATCGATACATGCGACATATCCCGATCTGTTTAGTGATGGTTATTGTATCGTATGCTCTGCTACTGTTCACGTTGATTAATGCATCTAGTATATTCGAGTCTCACATGTTAGGAGTTGATATCGTCATGCTTAATATTCTGGAATTAATCATGAAATTGTGCCTAATTATCCAACAATCTAAAAACATAATTTTAGGCAATTTCCTGAGTTAACAATGGTTGGTTTTGCTGATGCCGGATAAATTTACCTGTGTGCACTTTGAGAGGTGGCAGATTAAGACTACGCTCTGGCTCATCTGATAGTGTTCAAGGAAGCCAAAACTCTCTTTGTTGGAAGCATTCAGAGTGTTATTGTTGATCGTCTGTGTGATGTGTATATGTAACAAATGAAAAAGAGCTCTAGGATGCACTGAATGCTAAATTCGATACAACCGATGCAGGCAGTGACTTGTACATCATGGAGAGCTTCCATGACTTCAGGATGGTGAACAACCGTTCTGTAGTTGAACAAGTTAATGAGATACAATGCATTGTGAAAGAGATTGAACTCCTTAAGTGTGACTTACCAGACAAGTTTGTGGCTGGATGCATTATCGCTAAGTTGCTCCTACATGGAGAAACTTCGCCACAAATCTCGAACATAAGATATTAGTTAAAAATCTGATAGACTATTGATGTTGAGGAGAAAGTTCTGCTAAGGATACTATCGAGAAAGAAGAGGGTCGGTCGAGCGCCAACATGGTGCAAAAGTGTCGTTGCCTATTCAACGGTACCCCAGAGGAGGGATCCTCACGGAGGGGAGAAGAAGTAGGGGCCATCGGACTGAGAGTCCTCGGAACGGTGATACACGGTTTACCCAGATTTAGAACACCTGCTCGATGACAGGGCCTACTGCTTCTTGTCTGGAATTATCTGGGCGCATTTGCATTGTTACAATGAGTTATGATTGTGCCTCTAGGGCTCCCGGGATCCGGCTTATAAAGGCGCCAGGATCTAGGGTTTACACGGAGAGTCCTAGCCGGAATACAAGATGCCTAAGTACGGAATATACATTGCACGTCAATGATCCACCTACATCTAATCTTGCCGTCATGGATCCGGGTACTTCATGGGCCTCCGTGGATCCGCCTACTATGTAGGTCAGTTGGGATCCGGCTCCTGTTCCTGGGCTGAACTTCATCCATCTTCTATCAACAGCAACTGGGCCGCCCGATGGGCCATATGCCACCATCACCATCTTTGGGCCACCCGGGCTTGCCGGATCTAGACCATGTCGTTGGCCTACCCATAAAGTATACCCACAACAAAAAGAAACCCTACAACAAGAACAAAGGGAATAACAAGCCATCCTTCAATAACCCTATGAAGACTACAACTTTCAAAAAGAAGAAGATGATAAACAAAACAAAACTGAGTTGCTTTACCCGTGGAGGTGGCCGACCCACGTAAGCCAGCGCCATACGCCCCATAGTGCGAGTCCTGCCTCGGGCCTGCTTGGCCATGCCCTGAGGTCCTCGCGGTCGGCCTAGATCCGGTTGCCGAGAGCAGCCCCGGCCGATGCAGAAGATGGCAATGTAGAGGCCGGAATAGAGGGCGGTGACGGCACCATCTGTCGCTGCATCGACGCTGCAGAAGACATCGCACGCTCCAATTCTAGTGGTGAAACCATGGAATGAGAGGAGGCCAAGTTCTGTAGAATAATCGGTGGTCGCTCAAGCGATGGGTGCGACGCTTGCAGTGCTGCCACAACCTCTTTTTTGTGTGGGGTCTGCGGGTGTGTGGTTAAAGGTGTCAACGCAAACAGTGCATGAGCTGTCTGCATAGTCCTGAGGCATGACGGTATCCGAAGGTCAAGTCCTGGAGTCGGATGTATCCATTGCATCCCCATGGTCCTGGCCTTTCCCATCTCCTTCAGCCACACAAAATAACAAAATCTGGTTCTGGTACCTAACCCGTCATCTCACGACAAAAACGGAAATCATAACCTTTCAATTTAACCACCACATCAGAGCTTACATAAGGACCATTACCATCCTTCTTCTTCCTCAGCACATCATTATTATACATTGCAACGAGAATACAAGCTACTTCACGACACCGTAAATTAAGGAGATCCACGTCCAAAGTCTTGCCCAAGAAAGAGCTCACAGACGACAACCCAAGAAGTGACGTAGTGTATGCGGTACACCCTCAATATGAAGCCAAACTTGCTTGAGCTCAATCTTATGTGGAACCTCCAACGACGAGAAGGTCATGACCAACTGGTTATCACTGGCCCTAAAGAAGTAGGTAATGGCCAACTGGTGTTCCATGGCCCGTGAAGAATAATCAAGTTAGAGAGATAAAAAAGAGGAGCCGAGAGATTGAGTTCCAACATGCACCAACCGTGACTAGTTTCTTAAAAGTCCATATTTGGTCCTCTAGCTTTAAAAGGGTCCAGAACATAATCCTGAACTTCTAAACCAATCCCGTTTGGATCCTGGCCGATTTTGAAATTGGTTTCCCTGAGACGGCATGCATGTGAAGCATGTTATACTGATGTGGTTATCACATGGATATGTGGTCATTGAGGTGGCTTCTCAAATCATGACACCCTGTAAGGTCCCGCCACTGCAGACAGGTAGTGTCTGCAGCAGCTTGTTATACTAGTTTTTTAATACCTGGAAACAGTAGGGGATGCCCCTCCGGTATTTTTATTGAGTTACACCAGAAGGGGAGAGGATATTTCAGATGGGGTCTTTCCCTGATCAAAGAGATGAACAAAATATCTTGTTACAATAGAACCTTCCACATAGAATGGGAAGAAGCCTGTTTTTTTTTCTTCGAAAATGAGATTAAAACCCGACCTCTTCATGAAAAATATGCGTACGAACCTCTGTGCATAAACTAATTAACCATCCCTGAGTTATAAAACTGTATTAAAACTGACGCCTACTAGGCTTTGCGCACATAATCAGTCCATAGGAGGAGGTGGAGTGATGTTTAATGTATTACGGGAAAAAAGATGGTGTGCACGATAGTCGCAGTTTGTTTTAACTAATCTACAGGTGATCAGGCTATTTGATTTGATCTTACTTGTAAAATGATTGTTTTGCATTTGGTTTGCTACTACACTAGGCTTTTTTGTTATGAAATTAAAATGGAGGCCGCTGGGTGTTGACTTTTGTGGTATCCCATGTGTGAGGAATATTGTATGCACATGTGAACTGATCCGCATTATGTCAAAATAATGCGCGTGTAATGTGCTGGTGATTGGACTTGTGAGTATATAGTACAGTTCCAGCCCATGTCCTCCAAGCCTGCCCAGCTCGCCCATTTGCTAACAGGTTTGTGCGTATGCTCATTCCCATTACATACTTATGACATGTTGGTAATCTTCTGCGCAGAATTATTCTTGCCAATTCATTATTGTTAAGTCTATCAGCATTTCCCGTGCATATGTTGAATTCTACTGCGCAGGAAAATAATTAATTTCGTCTCATGCATGTTTCCTTTCCGGTAATAGTGGTATAGTTTGACATACATCTTAATCTTCCTTGTTCAGTAACATCGTTTGATATCAATTTACGCAACCACGCATCGCTCCGGTCTGTGCTTTGCCGTCCACTTACTTTACTAGGTTAAGTCTCCATTAAGTGCGTACTTGACTTGTTTGAGAGCACACTAATGGCCTGCTAATGATCGGTTCCCAAAGATTTCTGCAAGCAAAACCTAACTCTCCTTGTTGCTTCAGTTTTGAAACCACAGGTTGTAGTTAGAATGGGCGACATATATACGCATCAGGGTGTCCTCGAGAGTATACTTGATGGAAGCATGAAGCCGTCCAATCTTCGGCTGTCACTTTTAGAGAGTATCACTAGCAATTTCTCTGAAGAGCAAAAAATTGGTCATGGTGGATTTGGAGATGTTTACAAGGTAAATTAACTTCCTGCTGAAGTACTTCCATACATATTGGTGTTACAGATCCTCTGGGTGCAAACTTTTCGAAAAAAAAAATCACAGATAGCTCAACATGATATAAATGCTCACAAAACTAGTTAAACAGGGTGTCCTTAGTAACGGAAGTGTCATTGCTGTCAAGAGGATCAGGAACATCCATACAATCGACGAGAAGCTTTTCTACCGCGAGGTTAACAGCCTGCTGAAGGTTGACCATCCCAATATAGCCCGGTTTCTTGGCTTCTGTTCTAATACAGAGAAGAAACCGGTACTGTTTGATGGGAAACATGTTTTGGCCGAGATCAGAGAAAGATTGCTGTGTTTCGAGTATCTCAACAATGGAAGCTTAGATACATATATTGATGGTATTGCTCTGCTGCTCCTCTCACTACTTATTTATTGTCTTTTTTACGTTTACTTTTTCATATCACAAATGAAATTTTAACAGAAGAAGTGGGCTTGGCAAAATTGTTCTGTCATTGAGTGTGAAATGTTTGAATAGCTCATGCTTCCCTGCTACTCTTGTTTTTTTCTTCACATGCAGACGAATTAAGAGGACTCGAATGGAATGCACGCTATAAGATTATAAAGGGAATTTGTTTGGGCTTGCAATATCTTCATGAGGAGAAGCATATTATTCATATGGATCTGAAACCTTCCAATATACTCCTAGATGACGATATGCTACCAAGAATTACAGACTTTGGTCTATCTAGACCCGAGGAAAACTCACAAACCTTGAGTAAAAATAGTTTTATATCACTGTAAGCGTTTAACCAATATAAGTCTTTTTTATGTTATATTCCTGAGCGCTTTGTTTGAAATATTTCTTTGTTTACCATGCAGAGGATATTGCGCCCCCGAGTGCCGAGAAGGTAAAAGGATGTCAGTGAAGTCGGACATCTACAGCTTGGGTGTCATAATTTTGGAACTCGTGACAGGACGTAGGTCCGTCAACACTGATAATGATAGTGTAAGTGATCTGTACTTTCTTGTACATAGCCCTTTTCTAGAATAATGTGAAATAACAAATAGTTTTGCCTTTGTGTTCTCCTTCCCTGTGTCGCCTCCCACCTAATGGAAAGTATTTTCTCCAGAGTCCTAACCTAACGGACTATCTATTTCAATTTGCCGTCTGCAATTTGCTTGTACTGTACAAATATAAGCAATTAGCAGTCGGTTTCTAAATAGCAGTACAAAAGAGAGCAATCACATTTCTTTATCCGCAATAGAGCAAACTAAGGATTTGTGACCCGAAACCCCATTTAGCTCATATGTGTAGATACCAGGGATTTGGTTACCGGTTGGAATACCACGGTTACCGCCGGTAACCGGAATTCTCAGCCCCCTCCGGTAATGAATTTATCAGCCAAAAAATCTCGGTCTATTGAAATTTGATTTGAATTTAGGCTGATTAGTTAGCCAACTTAAATCGTACGTGTTTGCTGTCCACTATAACTCTATGGCCCAACTCATTGTTCGAATCTTTCACTTTCTTCTCTTCAAAACCTTATTTAAAAAAATATTTAGAGATTTTTCAGTTTGAAATTCTAATTTCGTTTGAGATTTTCGTCCGGTATTTGACCGGTTATCTCCGGTAACCGTGGTTACCGGAAATCTCAGCCCCCTCTGAGGTTTTTTCAAACCGGTATCCAAAACCATGGTAGATACAACCACTGCTGAAAATACATATTTAAAAATATCTAAAACTTAAGAAAAAATATTGGGGAGTAGTTCCACAAATCGTGTGCAGCTGGCATTCGAAGTTTTGCGAAAAAATGTTATTTTGTCTAGCATGTGCTGGCACCACGTTGCCCTGCTTGCCTTGTCGCCGTGTTCTTATTGACCGAAAGGAATCGGGATATGGAGCCCTGAGACGAGGGAATCATGCTCGTCTTCCCGAGCTCCAGACGCCATGTGATTCGACGGATTCATCGCTGTCCGAGCTCGTCCGTCCCGTACGAGACCTCCATCACGATATAAGTGAGCGTGCAGTTGTCCTAGACCTCCTTGTCCGCTTCTGCATGCATCGTAGCGTTGTCGATCAATTAACTTTCGTGTTCGGCCTCTTAGGTTAGCTGCCATCCAAACCCCAGGTCGAGGAGGTCCTCCACAAGGGACGGGTTCCCGGCGCCGGCCTCCTTAATCTTAGGCACGCTATCACTGCTGCCCGTACACTTGGCCGCCACCTCCATCCACCGTCGCCCCTTCCCCTATGGTTGTTTTCCCTGTGGCGGGGTGGATGTGGAGGGAAGAGGAGGTGCGGCACACAGCAGGCGGGTCAAGGATCGGCGGCGAGCAGGAGGTGTTCACCATGCGCTGACGGTTCTTTTGTTGTGCCGTCAACATGGTTTACCGACGGTCGTGGGCCGATGGTCACCGTCGGCATAGGGCTGTGCTGACGGGCACTGTACCGTTTTCGTGTAGTGACGTCTGCAAAAACACCTTCACAAACAGCTTAAGTTGGGTCTAGGCATTCTCTGACTTATTTTGTAAAGTTGTGGGGATTATGTGAGCCACTTTTAAGTTGTGGGGTTCTTTATTTTCAAATATAGAAGTTGCGTGGGTACGTACACTTTTCTCTTTTCGGTGCTAGGAAATAGCTTTTCGCGAGGTATTTTTTATCTTTAAAATAATGTTTCTACGAAATATTCGGATATATAGAAAAAACAATTCTACTTTTCTTAACATTATTTTGAAATGGATTTATAATATATTTTTCCTAACATATGTATCTAGACCTAAGAGCCAACACAACCGTGTTGACCCAACACTACAACATCTGAACAATTAACAATTTGGAAGCAGCGTCATCCACAACACCTTAGCTACTCCACTCGGGCCTCGTACAGTCTCCGGCGTAGCCCAGTGTTTGGGCCGTATGGGGTTGCCGCTGTGCACACGGAAATAGGGGACGGTTGACTCCCAGCTGCGCACCCCATAAAAAAATTTCAAACTTTAAATTCACTAAAAAACGATTTCATAGATAGTTCGGTGATAGTTTGTAATTAAGAAAACACACATAAATATAAAATCTAAACCTCATGGCGGCCACGGCCGAGGCCTAGGCGCCGGTACATCACCGCCGTCTAGTCCTAGTTGTTGTCGTCGATGGGCTCGTTCTTTGGTGGTGGGTAGGTGCTGCAGCCCTAGCCGTCGTCCAACCAGTGGACGAAGAAGCCGAGGCGATGTGCACCCTCGGCCTCCTCGAGCGGCTCTGACACCGACCACACCGCGATGAATTCGTTCATCTCCTCGAACAAGGCGCGCTCGGCGTTGCGCTTGCCCGAAAATTCTTCCGGGTGCTCCTCCACCTTCATATGGAGGGAGGCCGCCTTGTTCTCTGACGGCGTCGTCCATTTCTTGGCCTCGTGCTTCGGCTTGACAAGGTGGAGGCGGCCTTGGGTAGGAGAAGGGGCGCGTCGGCCATAGAAGACGAAGTTGCTGCTTGTGTGCCTACGAGAGAGGTCCTCGTGCTCGTCCTTTACTGACGCGAGATAGCATGGCGAAGGCGTCGAGTACGGCAAGTATCTCGCCAATGAAGAAGACGAGCGTGGTGACGAGGAGCGCGAGGACAATGATGCCTGCTGGCGGCGCGCACCCCACATCCATCCTGTGCGCGGCTGGGGGATGGTGGTGACATCATCAATGGGGGGGGGTTATTCCCGTCGGCTATGTGGTCAAGGACCCATGGGCCGCTCCACCATTGCTCCGCGATCATTGGTGTTGTTGTTTACTTACAGCAGACCGTTGTCGTTGTAGGCGGCGATCTAGTCCTCGCGATGCCGCACGAAGAACGCCGACCACACGTGGTTGTCCGGATCCCACCGGGGGTCATTGCGCTCCTCCAGCGTGAGGACCGATGAATAGGTGTCGTAGCTGGCCGCACTACGCGCCACTCCGACTGGCACAGGTGCCACGGCAAGCCGCCAGAGCTAGCACCCCTCCCGACGAATAGCGCATGTATGGAGGGACAGGGTACCGCGCGTGCTAGAGTGCCCGTGCCTCGTCGGCGAGCAGCCAGCTCTGCCCAAAGCCATTCGGCGGCATCGTTGCCTTTGTATCACTCCAAGGCGCAGTGGGGGAAGAGTCTGGGATATGCTCGGTGTTCTGCTCGCGATGGTGAAGAAATGGCGCGATGGGTGGTTTTTATAGCGGGGGGAGGGGAGGCTTTGGCGGCCATTAACGTCGATGTGTGCCCCATCGATGGAAGGCTTCAATGATGCCGCTGCAAATGCTGGCGCCGAAGGCGAGCATGCTGTTAACTCGACGTGGTAGGTGAGGAGGAAGAAAACGACCGGTCCGCAGCCGCTGACAAGGCTGGCCCACAACGACCTGGCATTTCCTAGGTTCTCTTCCTACCCTCCTTCCTGCCAACATGCATCCATTCATCGCCTCCTCCCATGGGTTAGGTTCAATCTAGGAGCGCCGGATTACTAATTAGACCACACCAATTCATAAACAAAAGGCCAACATGCCCGGCTTTATAAATAAAACGACACAACCAACAAGATGCAGCATACAACACAACGGGTCGTAGACCCACCCAACCAAACAAAAACTACATTTCATACGGAAAGAGGCTATGGGTGGTACTGGCAACACTCATAAAACTAGAAACATAAAGTCCATGGCATGGCCTCTTGTGTTGTAAAGCTCATAATCTCCTCCAGCGCTGCGTCGAATAGCCCCCGTCCGTCAGTATGACCAATACCCTCCATCTCTACATATACATCGACATTTGGAACATCACGTCAGCTGGAGAGTTGATCATCTTCCCCTCAATAGCTAGATTATTTCTAATATTTCAAAGGGTCCAAAATTGGGCCGCAAAGGTAAAACCAAGCTAGCCTAAGAGGGGGTCACAACAGTCCCTGAAGGATAGCCAAAAATTGCCATTTACAAGCGAGAAGCTCCAGAAGTCCTGCCCACATAAATCTGGCTAAGGATCAGCCAAAGAAGATATGTGAGCAGTCATGTCTGTTCCAACAAAGAGCACAATTCCCGTTAGAGGGGCCATGTCTCTTAACCAATTGGTCCCCGGATGGAAGGCGACCTTGGCACAAAAAAAACTTTGATCTTAGGCGGTACTTTGCTCTTCCAAACGTCCTTGAATAGGGTTATCACTGCCCCCATGGACAGTCTGTGGTAAATGGAGTGAGTGGAGTACTCCCGAGAAGTCTCCAACCCCCATGACACCACATCCTGTCCATGCCCGAAAGGGTGGAGGTCAAAAATCCTGCACGGGTTGGACCACTCCACCGATTCCGCCAGACCAAAGGTCCTCCTAAATCTGATGTGCCATCCCTCGGCAGACCACACCCCAGCCACCGTAGCAAAGGAGTTATCGCAGCAGTCGAAAAGACGCGGGAAACTGACCCTCAGCAGGCCTAGCCCTATCCACCAATCCAAGCAGAAATAAGTCCGGGCTCTGTCCTTGACCTGGTGTTTCGCTCCCATCTTGAAATACCATTTGATCTTCTTTATGCCATTCCAGAACCGAGATCCCCGCATCGGGACAGCTAGCGAGAAAAGGTCATCGTTGCCCAGATATTTAGCACGTATAAGGTCCACCCATAGACCCTCCACGTTTTGGTATAACCTCCATACCCATTTCAGCATTAGGGCAATATTCATGAACTTATTGTTGAGGATCCCCGGACCCCCAAATTCCCTAGGTTTGCAGAACGTGGCCCAATCTACCATGCGGTACTTCCTTTTGGTTCCCACTCCTTCCCAGAAGAAGCGGGACCTGGATTTATTCATCGCCCCATGCGTTGAGTCATGTAGAAGATAAATACCCATCGCAAACATGGGGAGACTCGAGAGGCTAGAATTGGTCAGTTCAAGCTTACCCGCCGAGCCTAGGAATAGACCTTGCCATGGGTCAACCCTATGGCCCACCTTCTTTGTTAGGAGATTTATCCAACACCAGGAGACCTAAATATTTTATCAAGAGGGTACCCAATTTATAGTTCAGGCAGTCAGCAGCCCTCTGCTTTTCTGCGACACTGACCCGTCACCACCGCTTTGCTTTTGGATAGGTTAATTTTGAGCCCCGACATGTTCTCGAAGCAGAGCAAGATAGTCTTGAGGTTGGATATTCCCAAAGTATTTGGCTCAACCATAATCATAGTGTCATCCGCATACTGTAGATGTGTGAATCCCCGTGGAACTAGGTGGGATAGAACTCCCTGTATGTGCCCCGCTGAATTTGCTTTTGCTAGGATGGCCGCCAAAGCGTCAACCATAAAATGAAAACGAATGGGGAAAGCGGGTCCCCTTGTCGCACTCTCCGTGCATTTCTGAAGTAGGGGACAGTCTCACGCCAGAGACCAGCTACATCAGGCGGTGGACAATGCCTGCCGAGAACCCCTTCCTCAACACTACCTCCCTCAAAAAACCCCAATCCACTATGTCTGTCATACGCCTTTTCAAAGTCCAACTTAAAAAATGCCAGCACGCCCTCGGGCAGGCATCGACCCTTAATGAACGCCGTTTGGCTGTGGCCTATTGTCATGTGCGCTATCGGGGCCAGCCTAGAGGCATATGCCTTAGCAATAAATTTAAAGACAACATTAATATGGGCAATAGGTTTAAACTATTTGACGGTGTCCACCCCCCTTCACCTTAGGTATAAGCGAGATAATTCCATAATCCAGGCATGCACTTTCAACCCTCCCTAGTACAAAATCATTGAGGATCGCCTTGATCACGATGCAAATTGACTATTGTGATTCCACATTATGGTTAGTAGAATCTACGTTTCTACGATTCTGCTAGTTAAAAATTACACAATAGTTTTGATCCTACCGTCAGAGGTCAAACCCGAATCAAAGTTACAACTTTGATTAACGTGGTTTCTGGAGCAACGAAAAATGCTGTTTTTTTCTTTTTCATTTCTGTAGAAGTGTTTGTTCTTTTTGGTGAAAAGACATATTTTTCCTTAAACACTTGCATCATAATATGTAAATTACCTATGTGATGTGGCAGGTACTTAGAAGATGGATGAGCCGGTGGGGTAAATTAAAGATGGAGACAACATTAGGTCACCAACAAGTGACCAAGTGCATCCAAATAGGGCTACTTTGTCAAAATTTTGATCCAGAAAAACGGCCATCCATATCGGATATTATTCATGATCTCAACAAAATGGAAAGCGAGAGTGAGAACATCAACGATGTTAATGAACCTACACTTGGCCAGGTAAAATTTCTTATATTTTATGCTCAACCTCAAAATCCCTATCATTTTAGACTAGCTATGGAAGCAGTGAGCGTCATTGAATTAGCAAAGATGTCTAGAGGTTCACGCAAGTCCAATTATTATTGGGCGGCAAATTCTTGCAAAAGCGTGGCTTTCCTGTCTAGAATGCTCTTTCCAAGGGATTTTTTTCTCCGCCGAGATATCCGAAATATCGGCGGAAACCGGATTTCTCGTGCCTCCGAAAAACACTGATACCCCGTTCAAAAAAAATTCGGACTGATTTAAAATTTAATTTCCAAGGAAGGTGAAATAAATGGCAGAAGGCAATTGTAAGAAGATATAATTCTATGGCCTGGTGGTAATGTGCGCCGTGGCTGGTTCCGAGGTCTCAGATGTGAATTCTTTGGGTGGCACATTTCTTTTTTGCGCAGTTTAGTCTCGCGCGGGGCATTTTTTTTTTTGAAAAAGCCCGTACTGCAACTAGCAGGGCTCGAGCTTTCGACATGTTTGTTTAGGGTGTGACACTCCGACCACTCGTCCAAGCAAAGAGTATTATACAAATTGGATGGAAGTTTTCTTTGTTTTGGCTCAAAAAAAATTGACTTCAAAATTCGTTTGAATTAACTCGGTCGGTAAATAACTGAGATTTCCGAGATTTCGCGGTAACCATTAATTCCCACTAGTAGAAAACAGGGCTTCAATACCACCCATTAGTCCCCAACCATTTTCTCCCGGTGAATTCAAAGATCTGCTAACATTTAGAAGGTTAGCTAATGTTTCAACTCAGCCACCGGGGACCAATCTATGTGGATACTATGTTTGTGAGTTCATCCGGGACTCACCTATGAGCGGAGGCCTCAGGATATCAACTTGCGGAGGAGTGACTTGCGGGAGAAGCTTAATCCTGAAGCTCGCTTCCGACCAATTTAAGAGGAATTAGCAGGATTTTTGATGAGGAACGTCCTCCATCCTGATGGACAATACTATTACGAGGACCACGAACTTCTAATGCCGTAAATTGTATACGGAAACTTGTTTGAAGTTGTATATGGTCACCCAAGATTGAATATTGTATATTCCTCTTGAATTCTTCTTGTTTAAAATTTTAAACTTGTTTGAAATTGTATATTCATATGCATCAACGTGTAACGTGTATATACTAGCGTAGGATATAAGTACTAAAACTTCTTTGAAATTAAAATAAAACACAAAATAAAATATATAAAAAATGAAAACACAACAAAATAAAACCAGATTTAGGGGATTAAACTCTAAACCTGCAGAGACCTTTAGTCCCGGTTGGTCACACCAACCAGAACTAAAGGTACTCCGCCCCGACGAACGTCTGCAACCCACGTGGATGGGCCTTCAGTCCCGGTTCGTAAGCAACCGGGACTAAAGGGGGGGAGGGGGGCTTTAGTCTCGCAAATTTAGTCCCGGTTGCGAATCCGGAACTAAAGCCCGTTATGAACCGGGACCGAAGCCCCTTTTTCTACTAGTGTCCGGTGCCCTCCGGTAAAAAAAGTGGCCCGAGAAAAAAAACCTTGACATACGCACCTCTTGTCATACACATGAATGCCCAGCGAATTTGCCTAGCCATATTAGAGAGGCACTGGTGAGTGTTGTTCTTTTTCTTGTTTGAACTTTTTTTGTTAATAAAGCTAGTAGCTTTGGCATTGTTTGCGCTTTTTTTAGTAAAAAAGTTAGTACGATAGTAGTGTGCTTGTTGGCCCTGATGCATCTTGCTCTTCCCTTGCAGCCATGCCCGGTGGACATGCTTTGGATTGAGCCACTCAATCTGCATTTTCGCTGTGAGCTTAACAAGCAGATACCATGCTCACTTGAGCTAACAAATGATACAAATGACTACTTTGGCTTCTACATCCAACAAATTGGCCTACTGAAATATCACACAGTTCCAGACAGAGGAATTGTTCCCCCACGATCCATATGCACTGTTAGCATAGCATTGCAAGCACCGCAAAAGGCACCACAAGACGTGAAGTATTTTGGCGAGTTCAGTGTGAAGAGCACAAAAGTTAATAAGGATCTTACAAGTGAAGCAATCACCAAAGATATGTTCGGTAAAAACGAGGGTGAAGTGGTTGATGAGGTCAAACTGACAGTTTTATGTGACAAGCCACCATTACCTGAAGAATCGATTGCCCCACAAGAGATAATCTCCAAGGTAAGCTTTATAAAGCATCTGATTATGTTACGATCTTTAACCATTGTTCAAAATTCTATTGTCGTTTTATGTATGTATAGCTACCGAGTCCTACACGCAATTTACCATCTTCCATTAATCTGGCGCTCTCATATATTCTTCTAGACAAGCTCATCTTCCTCAAGTGAGCTGATCCAGATGCACCCGTTGGAGCTCCGCCTCCCCTTTAATCACAAGAGAATGGTGTCATCCTCAGTGCAACTTACGAACGTTACAGATTACTACGTGGCTTTCATTGTCGTTTCACCATACATGCAGTACACCTCATCGGTAACTGAAAAGATTTTGTCACCACGATCAGTTGTGAATATTGTCATATCAAGGGCTGCACAAAATGGAGCACCATGTCCTGGTGGTAACAAGGAGATGGTAGTTGTTGTGAGCACCATTGTGAACGAGGAATTTAAGACCAGCGACATCACTAATGACATATTCAAAGAACTTCCGGGCAGAGTAGTGCACATGCTGCAGTTGGACGTTGTCCTAGAAGCATCATCCAAGGTGAGGCACATAATCAAGACAAAATTTTGGGACATTAGGAGAGGCTTAACATCTAGAATTACAAGCAATCAAATTGTTTATTTTTTTAGATCAATTTATTACAAGAAAGAGAGTTCATATTAGTGTCTCGTTCATGAGCTTTGTTGCATAAAGCCAATGAAGAAATGTCAAACTTTATATTCAAAGTTTACCCTATCAACCTGGCATCCATAGAAAAATAAAAATGGCAGATATATCATGACTATATTAGGTTTTATAGATATCATTATGGGGAAAGTTGATCAGTGAAATGATAATAGATAGGGTAGAGGTAGTGGTAAAAACTATCAATTCTTGTCCGAAACAAAAAAAAATTATTACAAGTCTATAGGCTCGCAAATCAAATTTGCACAATTCTCTGCTCTCGATAACATAATGCAATAGATTGACAAGGGGTTGATGATTAATGGAATTATTATGGATAACTCATAGCCAAAGTTCACCTAAATATGTTGGTTGATTAGAACAATTCACTAGTAAGAAGTCCAGAGGGATCCCGTCAAAATCACACTTCTCTCTCATTTTATGATTCCAGTTCATATTCTACTAGATACCACAAAGTGAACTAGAAGTGGGATTTTCGCATGATCCCCTTTTGTCTCTATTCATTACGGCCACACACAGCTCAATTTTATTTATAATTGGATACTTTGATTGAAAATACATATTTTGCTGGTTACTATGCAGGCCTCCTTGCCAGCACGTTTGTCTAGGCGAGTGACTGGTGATCAACAATTTGAAGAGGAAGCGGGCACAACCAGCACGGTGAGTCTAGCAACTCAACTATACGATTCCTAAAGAAAAACTCAGTTATACAACATGCAAATTAAATAATACTTATATGCCTATAGTTGTGAATATTTTGCATTTCTGATTTTCATGTACTTCCAAAAACTATGTGTTGATTTTTTCTATTTCAATATTTGGTATTTCTCATCGTCAAATATTTCCAAAAACTATGGGATAATTTGGCTGAGATGCCAATTGTTGTATTTTTGCATGTAGAGTACCTAGTGTGTGTAATAGTATTTAAATATTAGACGATGTTGGACTATTATTAACCTAAAATTCATTTTATTTCGTGAATGGAATATAAAATATAAGAATGATGAATCTCATGTTACTTCGCAACTAAATAGGACTTTGTTTCGCAAATACAATATTACTCACAATAATGTGAGTGTCGACTTAGGATACAACCTCACGTTCAAAATAAACCTTCATAATCATAAGAAAAAAGAGATGTCAGTTCACTCTACTCACCTAAATTTTGTAATTTTCTTTGCCCATGAGGGTCCCACATATATAATTATACGCGGGAGTGAAGATTTGAACACGCCACCTAATGCACAGGGACGGAGACAAGGGGGGACGAGGGGGGGCTCAGCCCCCCCTATGGTTTGGATTTTATGAAGAATACTTCTCACTAGAACTGTAATTTCTTGCTAATTTAGCTTACTCTGCCCCCCTCATGAAGTTTACAACACTATTTTGCCCCCCTCAAGGTTGAAAGCTGGCTCCGTCCCTGCTAATGCAGCAGCCCGCACGCGCTAGCCGCTACTTAAACATGTCATGTTATTCATTTGACCATCACGTTACTGTACACACTAAATCTGGAGTTCTGGCTGGGGACTCTGGGTGGCATTAATGGTAGCCATGGTTGAGCGCAAAATGTAGATAAGACCTACTCTTTGGAGTACCTATTGTCCACTTGGATTGATCCCTGGAAGCCTCAGGTTCATGCGTGGAGTAATGCGTCAAATAAATTGGCTTGGCGAGCTGATACTATACTATATCTTCTGCAATTGCTCAAATTTGCATACTTGTAGTGGGTTGCTTATTAATTTTTTTCTCTGCCGGAGCAATATATTAGGGCTTCTTTGATTCATAAGATAGGCAAAGCTTGGGAATAGGAAAGATATAGGTTGGGATGTCATGCATACTTAAGTCCTATGTAAATCCTACATGATGAAGCATGCTTGATTGTATCAAAGGAATTTTTCATGAGATATGAACTAATGCTTTTTATTATAGGATTTGCACTACAAATTTTATAGGATTACTTTCCATATATAGGATGTGTTCAAATGAACAAAACAACTTATGTATGAAATTTTCCTATAGAATTCAAATCCTACACAAATCTTATGAATGAAAGGGAATGGTGACCGGCCTATGTGGACTGTAGGATGTAGCGGTTCCAGCTGCATAGTAACTACCTAATATAAGGGCTCCTTTGATTCACTGAATTTGTATAGAAATTGTGCAGGATTTAAATACTATGAGATTTTTTTTTACACTAGTTGTTTGATTCTAGGAACATATTCTATAGGAATCTTTTAGTGCAAATCCTATGAAAAACAACATGAGATCATACTTCATGAAAAATTCCTTTGGCACAATCAAAAAGAACACATGTTTCTATAGGATTTAACTATGCATGCATCCCAATTCTATATTTTTTCTATTCCTATGTTTTTCCTATTCTATGAATCAAAGGAGAATTTTTTGCAAAGCTAATTTAACTTGCGAAAACGTATTCATATATTGGAGAATGGAGAAGTAGCACATTTTTTATCTACTATATACATGCATACATGCCGTGTTTGGCCTGTTGTGCCTAGCTCGTCTGGGTCTTAGCATGCGATTGTGATTGAGCCCAATACTTCATGGTTCTCAGGATGTTTGCAGTTTTGCGCCACCGTCTATGTTAAGTGCATATACATTTTTTTTAAAGAAATTTGTATTTTTAGACAATCTTATTACAGATTAAAAATAAGATGGTTTTATATATAGGCACCATAAATATTGTTATGCCAAAAATCATGATTGATATTCAGTATACACTAAAAAATATTATTCTAATTGCTTTTAGAAATCAAAAGCCATTCTTGAATTAGCTAGTGATTGTTCAAACACTAGTAGAAAAAGAGGCTTTAGTCCCCAGTTGGTAACGGGCTTTAGTCCCGCATTAGAAACCGGGGCTAATTATGCGCGACTAAAGGTCCCCCCTTTAGTCGCGGTGCTTACGAACCGCGACTAAAGGCCCATCCACGTGGACGGCAGGCGTCCGTCGGGGCGGACGACCTTTAGTCGCGGTTGGCCAGACCAACCGGGACTAAAGGTCTCCGCAGGTTTAGGGTTTTAACCCCCCTAAATCTGGTTTCTTTTTGTTGTGTTTCATTTCTTTTATATTTTATTTTGTGTTTTATTTTAATTTCAAAGAAGTTTCAGTACACATATTCTACGCTACTATATACACGTTACAGGTTGATGCATATGAATGTACAATTTCAAACTAGTTTGAAATTTCAAACAAGAAGAATTCAAGAGGAATATACAATATTCAATCTCGGGTGACCATATACAACTTCAAACAAGTTTTCATATACAATTTACGGCAGCAGAAGTTCTTAGTCCTTGTAATAGTGTTCTCCTTTAGGATGGAGGGCTTTCCTCATCAAAAATCATGCTAATTCCTCTTGAATTAGTCGGAAGCGAGCTTCTGGATTAAGCTTCTTCCGCAAGCCATTCCTCCGCAAGTTGATATCTTGAGCCCTCCGCTCAGAGGTGTGTCCCCGGATGAACTCACAAACATAGTATCCACATAGATTGGTCCCCGATGGCTGAGTATCCACATTAGCTAACCTTCTAAATGCTAGCTCATCTTGAATTCACCGGTTATTCCATCTTTGAACCGTTTCCAAATCCTACAGGGCAAAGAAATTAAATAAACAAGGGAGTTATTAGTTAATTGATATCAGGAAATGAACGAAAGAGGCCGATATAGGGTGCAAATGATTGAAAATAATTTCTTTTGCAGCATTAATCTTATGCCGATCCAATGCTTTGGTTCCATATTCAGAGAGTCCATGACGAGAACTTTGGAGTTGTCAAACTGAATTATTAGCAGAATCCAGTAGAACCTGTGGACACGTTACATGCACATTCATGCGTAAAAACTCATCGATTAGACATAACATGGAGTAAACAAAAGAGAATGTGCACAAGACGAAAACACTCACCCAAAATGTTATGGAAATATAATTTCACTTTTGAGTTCCTGCTTTGTAAGAAACTTGTACAGGTCACTCTCCACGTCTTTGGGATATTTTTCGAACACATATCTATTAATGATATGTGGGTCAATGAACCCAACATCATGGATGTTCCTTCTTTTGCATTCCCCAAGCTTCATTCTGTCAGGCCAACCGGAACTAAAGGTCCGTCCGTACACCAGCTGTCGACCGAGGCCCTGGGTCCAGACCTTCGATCGCGGTTCGCCTGCAGAACCGCAACTAAAGACCACATTAGTCGCGGTTCAAATATTTTGGGAACTAATATGGTGGTATGAAAGCCTCTTTTTCTACTAGTGAAACTCTCGTATCTAACGCTTCTGGGATTCAGAATCCTACATATAAAAAGCATACAATCATACAAAGTGGTTACGTTTGTAGAGAAAGTGTTATAAATCGAGATGCACAATAAACGAAGAACGAAAGGTAAAACACTGCAGGGGGACACGAGATTTTAACGTGGAAAACCCTTGCAACACACAAGAGAAAAACCACGGGCGCCAGCCAGCAAAACTTCACTATTTCGGTGGTGTTTACAAACGCCGTGGGTGTACAATGATGCGACCAAACCCTAGCGGCGGCTTACAGGGAAAATATATAGACGGTGGCAACGATCCATACCGGCGACGGGCCTCGCTCCGCTCGTCAGAAGTTAGCCTCTTCTTGAAATTTGGATCACAATATAACAGAAAGTAACAATGCTAATGTGGCCATGTTAAAGGAAACTGCAGAGAAAGTGCAGCATTTTATGTGTTAATAAAACGACACATTTTATTAACTAAACAAAGTTACATCATCCAAAACATCAGCTAACACCAACTGTGGAGGATCATCCGTCCACTTTATTACAGAGTTTGAATCAATCTAGCAAGGTTATGCGCCACCTTGTTTGCCTCTTGAGGACAGTGTTTGAACACTATATTGCCGATCCGGTGAGCTAGCCGGAAGCAATCCGCTAAAACTGTTGTGTAGGGAACCATTCCATGCGTTGATAAGCTCAAGACAGTCAGATTCAATAATTGGGGACTCCACAAATTATAAGTACCATTGCATGCGTCGATAAGCTCAAGACAGTAAGATTCAACAATTGAAGGACTGAACGCCCACAAAAGTATCTCCTTTGCCTCCTCGCAAGATGTGAGCCGTTTATTTGTCAATGCGCGCCGATCATACGCCTTTAAGTTTCCTTGTATACCACAACGTTCCCATACCTGATGAGTGGCATCAACCATGATGGTTTTTTTCCTGACACATTGTTCTAGTGTTGTGCGCACAAGGCCTATTATGACACACATATCATGTCCTAGTTCAACAAAAATCTGGTCAATCATTTTTAGAGTTGTTGCTCACCTACTTATTTGACACGCCATGCATTTCACGAATTGCTTTGTGTTGTGAATGAGCAACTGGTATTCACAGAGGGCCATAGGCCAGTACATGTACATGTGTGACAATGTGCAGGTAAGCCCCTCATACACTGGGGAATAACGGAAAAGGAACTATACAACTCTAACACCCCCCTCAAACTCATGGTGGATCAACAACACTGAGTTTGGAGAGAAAGAAACCATGCTGTGCTCGAGTCTGGGCCTTGGTGAAGAAGTCAGCAAGCTGAAGCTCTGAAGGCACATAATGAAGAGCCATAACCTGATGCTGCACAACATGACGCACATAGAAGGCATCAACACCGATGTGTTTGGTGAGCTCGTGCTTCACCGGATCACGCGCAATGCTGATGGCACCAGTACTGTCCGATAAGAGCGGAGTCGGAGCGTCAGCAGAGACACCAAAGTCCGCAAGTAACCAGCGTAACCAAGTCACCTCAGCCGTCAAGAGAGCCATCGCTCGCAACTCAGCCTCAACACTCGAACGAGAGACTGCAACCTGCTTCTTGGTCTTCCAAGCAATGAGAGAGCCACCAAGAAAAACACAGTAGGCAGAAAGAGACTTGCGATCCTCTGGATCGCTAGCCCAGGTAGCATCTGAGTAGGTCTGGAGCTGTAAGGAGCTGGAGCGAGGAAAGAAAAGCCGACGGGAGATAGTGCCACGAAGATAGCGAAGGACACGAAGAAGATGACTATAGTGGACACTAGTGGGAGCAGCCATGAACTGACTCAGAATGTGGATCGGGTAGGAGATGTCGGGACGTGTGACAAGCAAGGTAGACAAGACTCCCAACCAAGTGACGATAGCGAGTCGGGTCCGGAAGAGGATCACCATCAGTGGAACGGAGGTGGACATTGAGCTCCATAGGAGTCTCGACAATGCGCTCATCACCAAGAGCGGCACGAGTGAGAAGGTCCTGAATATACTTCTCCTGAGAGATATAAAAGCCATCGGAGGTAGAGGAAACCTCAAGGCCAAGAAAGTAGCGGAGAGGACCAAGATCGGTCATGAGAAACTGATCGCGAAGACGAGCCTTGACAAAGGCAATGTACTCAGGGTCATCGCCTGTGATGATCATGTCATCAACATAGAGAAGAAGCAGAGTCCGACCACGAGAGGATGTGTGGACAAAAAGCGCAGGGTCATGTGCGCTAGGGACGAAACCAGCAGCGATGACGACAGAGGCAAAACGCTGAAACCAGGCGCGAGGGGCTTGCTTAAGGCCATAGAGAGAGCGCCGGAAGACGACGGACCATGCCATCGGGAACGAGTAGCCCGGAGGTGGCTGCATGTATACCTCCTCACTTAACTCACCGTTAAGAAAAGCATTCTGCACATCAAGCTGAGAGACAGACCAGTGGCGAACAGAAGCAACGGCAAGAAGAGTACGAACAGTGGTCATGTGAGCCACGGGAGCAAAGGTCTCATCGTAGTCACGGCCATGCTCCTGCTGAAAGCCGCGAGCGACAAGTCGAGCCTTGTAGCGCTCAAGAGAACCATCAGAGCGAGTCTTGATCTTGTAGACCCACTTGCAGGTGATGGGACGAACAGAGGAAGGAGGAGTGACAACATCCCAAGTGCCAGTACGCTCAAGAGCAGCAATCTCCTCAGCCATCGCTAGCTGCCATTCGGGATGAGCAAGGGCATCCCGATAAGAGGTCGGCTCAAGGACAGCAGAAAGACCGTAGTGAGTGGGAGAATAGCGATCAAGAGGAGGACGAGGACGAGCACGAAGATGGTGAGTCGGCTCGGACGGAGAGGGCATCGCATCAGAGGTAGAGGGCATGTCAGGAGAAGCAGCATCATCCTCACGGGGACGACGGGAGTAGTGAAAAGGGTAGGGAGGGACGACCGTAGGCGAGGAAGGTGACATGGGAGGGGAAGATGTGGAGGGTGGGGACGGTGGTGAGGGAGGAGAGGGGGGTCTGGCGGGTGAAGGAGGAGAAGGTGGTGAGAGACTCGGCAGAGTAGGGACCGGAGGCACAGGAGGAGGTGAGTCGGGAAACATGAGAAAAGAGATATCATCCACCGAGAAGGAAGAGGAGGAGGGACGCGGGTAGAAGGGACGGGACTCATCAAAAGTGACATCCCGAGATATGCGCATCCGACGACCAATAGGATCCCAACACTTATATCCTTTGTGCTCAGGGCTATAGCCAAGGAAGACACACTCAACCGATTGAGCACTCAGTTTGGTGCGTTCACGAGGAGCAAGAAGAACATAGCAAACGCAACCAAAAAGACGAAGAGTCGAGTAATCAGGAGTGTGACCAGTGAGACGCTCAAGAGGAATACCACCCTGCAAGGCTGTGGAGGGCTGAAGGTTGATGAGATAGGTGGAAATAGACATAGCCTCAGCCCAGAAGTGAGGAGGAAGAGAGGCAACGATCATCATCGACGTGCCGTCTCAAGCAGGTGGCGATGCTTGCGCTCAGCCACGCCATTTTGGGCATGGGCGCCAGGGCAGGAAAACTGGGCAAGAGTACCCTGCTCAGCAAGAAAACCACGCAGCAGCTGGGAGATATACTCACCGGCAGAGTCAGCCCGAAAGACACGTACAGGCGTGGAAAACTGAGTATGGACCATGGCAGCAAAGCGCTTATATATCGAGAGAACCTCGCTGCGAGAAGTCATAAAATAAATCCAAGTGTGGCGAGAGAAGTCATCGATAAAGATAACATAGTAGTGGTGGCCCCCCTTGGAAGCAAAGGGAGCCGGACCCCATACATCAGAATGGACCAAATCAAATGGACGCTGAGATACAGACTCACTAGTAGGATAAGGTAACTGATTCTGTTTACCAAGCCTACAACCCTGACAACCCTGAAGCGAGACATCTCCTGAGACAGGCCCCAGAAGACCTCGACGAAGTAAAGATGACAAGCGTGAACCACATAGATGACCAAGACGGTGGTGCCACTGCTGAAAGGAGGCGGTGGTGGAAGCAGCAAGCACGCATGGAGCGGTCGATGGAGTGTGGGAAGAAGGAACATGAAGCCAGTCAAGCTCCCAAAGTCCCTGGGAGTCACGGCACCGAGGGCCAGCCCCAACCAGGGCCCGAGTGTGAGTGTCCTGAACAGAACAAGAATCAACATCAAGAATGACCCGACAACCAGAATCAGTGAGTTGGGCAGCGGAAAACAAATTCATGGTAAGACGGGGAACATGAGAAACATCAGGAACGGAAAAGGAGGAAGTAGAAAGAGTGCCACGACTAGCAACAGGGAGAGAAGTGCCATCGGCAGTAAGAACACTAACAGGAAGAGGAAGAGGTCGAAGAGAAGAAAGAGAGGAAGAATCAGGAGACATGTGAAAAGAAGCTCCAGAATCCAGAACCCACGAAGATGTACCTGACTGTGGAGAGGAAACAGCCGCGGAGGCAGCAGTACCCGTCGAAGCGCAGCCGGAGGAGGCAAGGAGGCGCCGAAGTCGCACTATATCCCGCTCGGTGAAGCCGGTGGTGACAGGTGCTGAGGGTGGAGCACGAGGAGGCACACCACGCTGCTTCTGGTAGCAGTCAGACTCAAGGTGACCAGGCCTCCGACAGTGAGTGCAGAACCGAGGAGGGCGAGAGCGACCCCCACCGCGAGAAGAGCGGGCTCCTCCAGAAGCAGCAGGCACTGGTGTAGGAAGAAGTGGCGGTGCAGGAGCAGTGGGAACTCGAGCAGCAAGAACAGAGGGTGTCCCAAGCAGTCCAGCACCACGCAAACGAGTCTCCTCAGCACGAAGCTCAGTAAGCACCTCTGAGATAGGAACACGGCCTCGAGCAAACAGCTGAGCACGACGAGGCTCAAACTCTGGGCGAAGTCGAGACAGGAACTCATGGATCCTCTGAAAGTCCATATCTGAACGCACTATCCGGCAACACTGACAAGTACCACATACAACACTGCGAAGAGAGTCAAGCTGGCGCCAGATGGCCGCACTTTGGGTGTAGAACTCATCAACACTAGAGTCACCCTGCTGAAGATCATGCTCCTGGCGCAACACAGATAAGTATAGAGAATCCCCAGAAGGCTGATAGCGCTGACGAAGGTGAGACCACATCTCAGCGACAGTAGCGAGGCCCATAAACTCAGAAGCAAACTGTGGCTGAACACTCTGCGAAAGAACGGCAGCAGCTCTAGCATCCTCATCACACCACTGAGTAAAGGTAGCCAGACTATCACGGTAGGAGCCAAGAGCCTCTGAATAGGCAAGTACCTGCTCCTCATATGCCTCATCAGCAGCAGCCTCGGCAGACTTGGCTGCATCCCGATCAGCCTGAGTAGCATCCTCAGCAAGGGCAGGTGACACAGGAGGCGGGGTAGGAGGCACAGGAGGAGTGGGGCGCGGCGGACAGGAGACCTCGCCGGTAAGGACACCCCACAGTCGAAGACCCCGCATATGGATGCGCATAAAGGCAGCAAACTCCCCATAGTTGGTGCCATCAAAGATCAACGGACACCGAGGAATGCTAACATAGCCCGCAGAAGAGGATGCCATACTGATGCTTCGGATTTTTTTTTTTTTTTTTTTGGAAACGGGCAGATCTGGATCTGGCTGAATCAAATCTGGCTGGTCACGCTGTGCACGCGGGACTCGAGCACTTCAGGCCAGGCCAAGAGGCAGCCACAGACTGGTGGCCTGAGCAGAATCCGGCAGGCGGCGGCCAGCCGGAACGGAGCCGGCGGGCGGCCGGAGCAGGGTCGGCGGGCGGCGGCCGGCCGAAACGGAGCCGGCGGGCGGCCGGGCAGCGGCGGGCGGCCGGAGCCGGCGTGCGGCCGGAGCAGGGTCGGCGGGCGGCGGCCGGCCGGAACGGAGCCGGCGGGCGGCCGGAGCAGGGTCGAGTGGCGGCCGGCCGGAACGGAGCCGGCGGACAGCAGCTAGAGGAAGAAACGGGAGAGGGAGGAAGGAGACATCAGCGGCAGCCGGAAAACGCTCGGCGGCGGCGCAAAGCAAGCACGGAGTTGCTACGTGCGGAAGGAGCTAAACCTAAGCTCTGATACCATGTTGTGAATGAGCAACTGGTATTCACAGAGGGCCATAGGCCAGTACATGTACATGTGTGACAATGTGCAGGTAAGCCCCTCATACACTGGGGAATAACGGAAAAGGAACTATACAACTCTAACACTTTGTTCTTATCGGACGCAGCTAGAGTCCAACTTTTCAACGGAGGTATGTCGAACTGTGTCCATTACACGACTATTAGTATTTTTAAACCCTAAGAAACAAACTATCAAAATTATTTAGCTGTTGTGGCTTAACCTGTGTGTCTATTAATTTCACCCCGTATTGTGCCTTTAGCATATAACAAAAATAGATAGATTTAACTACAATGTTATTATTTTTTACGTCACACTGTATATCGAGGTACTTCTAATTTGTGCTAAAATCATGACCACTACCATGTTTCTTCTCTATGCTTGTAGTGGTTGATGGGGTTCCTGTCCGCGGCTGTTGTTGGAGGATTAATACGTACATTTATAAAATCTGAATCCGAGGACGAGGATGAGCAGTGAGATGAGCAGCGACCGTGGTTGATGAATCTTCTTTCTTTTTGACAGTCAATACCACATATATTTATAGTAATGCAGTGACCGTGGTTGATGAATCTTCTTTCTTTTTCGACAATCAATACCACATATATTCATAGTAACAAATAGTACATGGTAGAGATACATGAATTGACTCCAACGATTACAAAATAAAGTCTAAACGATAGTAACAAATCTTCGAGGTCTTCAATTTCTTTCTTCTTCCAGAACACAATCTTGTACTCTTCTGAAGGCAGCCAAAGATAGATAACGAACCATGAACCTGTAGATACTGACGAAAGCTCTCGCATAATTTTTTGAGCCGCAATGCCAAGGCTGCATGCACGCATGCAATCATTAAAGCAGTCATACGATATCGGCAAGAGTACCAACACCAGTATGTCAGGGAATAATAACTGACTAGCTTTGTCATCGTCGATGGAGAGCCGAGAGTATGAATCACCATTGTCGAGGACGTAGCAGCCGGGACAAAAACTGCGAGGTAATCCTCCTCGCGGCAACAACAACAAAAGATCCAAAATCGATCTGGCGAACCAAGATCTGAAGACCCATACCTAGAAAATTGTGATCGTTCAACACCACCATTGACACCGGGAAGAAGATCTCGTCGCCGAACAAAAGGCCGAAGATCACTTACTGCAGACGATGCCATCTCCATTGAGGGTAAACCAACAAGAAGATGGCTACCGAAATCCTAACATAATCTAATGAAAACAATACTTTTATTAGAAACTCCACGCATAGATCGGGTTCCACACTCCTCCCGACGCCGACGAAGCCGACCGGAGAAGGGGGAACCGATCTATGGAGGAGGATGAACTGGAAGCGGCTAGGGCTGGGTTTCCGTCAGAATTAGACGTACGATCCGTTCGAATTTCCTCTTCTTAGATCCCATGACCAGGTTGTGTTTTCTCTGAATGAAGGCAGGGTCACAATCTCTCATCTTAGCCTCATAGACGGAGCCAACTTGTCTGCTTGTGGGAAGGGTGGGGCCCCCCTCAAGCTAAGAGTTGGCCGAGCCTATATGTCAGCAATAGAAGAAGAAAAAAGGAAAATTCGACAAAAGAAGTCCAGCCCAATTTAGGCCTGTTCCACCCTAGAAAATTTGGTTGGATATCATAGTTTTCTTAGAGAATGTTTGGAACAGGGACATCCCGTGTGGAGGAAGAAAGATGAAGGATTTGAGCACCTTACGATAGCTTCCATCACAGTAGTGCTAAGTGTATTTTCCTCGTTCAGACGTAGGTATTTAATGTCTTTACATTGCATTGGCTTCAATTTCAAATATCATAGGATATTGATATCAAGGTTGAATAAAAATTCTTGTATGAATTTTCAAATTGCCGAATTACACTTGCATGATGACGAGGGATCACCTCGCCAATGTCTACGTATTGTAGACTAGGGTTTCGGGAGAGAGCGACGATGGAGATTCCGGGGACGAGATTAGGCACACGACGTACCCAGCTTCGGGTCCCCTCGGTGGAGGATCCCTACGTGCTGCTAGCAATCCACTATATGATGATAGATATGTTTACAGGGTGCCGCCATATGCGGAGCTATGTTGTCTATCTGTTGTCCCCCTTATTTCGGGTGCCCTGGCTAGCTTTATATATGCAACCAGCCTAGGGTTTTACAAGAGTCCTAGTCGACTACTTCTTCGGGTTGCCTTATTAGGCCTTCTCTATATTTGGTCTTCTCCATATTGGGCCGAGCCAGGTATAGTAATAATGGGTACCCGAAGGGTATGCCCATGTCAGTAGCCCCCGAGTTTATAGGGAAGTTGAAGACTTGCGTAGAAACTCCAAGCATAACCATCTCCGAAGTCGAAGAAATACAAGGCGAGGTCCATGTCGTAGATCATGTGTAGCGTAGATGATGTCGACGATTCTCGAAGTTAATTTTCTATCGGGTGCGCGGCAGCGCTCCCGATGGGAGTAGCCCCCGAGTCTATGGACAAGTGCTTGCACTTGGGCATAGACTCAAGTTGTACTACTCGATGAAGAACTTAACTATATTTCTGGAGGACTTGATGAAATCCATGGGCTCCCGATGGGAGTAGGCTCCACTCGAATCGTAGAATCGAGTTGAGTCTACAAAGCTTGATTGTCGTAGATGCTGTCGAAGTTATTTTTCTATCGGGTGCGCGACCAGCGCTCCCGATGGGAGTAGCCCCCGAGGCTACAGCCAAGTGTTTGCACTTGGGTGTAGGCTCAACTTGCTTTTAATCGACTCCATAATTTTTCCTCCTTCTAGTATCTTATTGAGAGGGTGAACAATACTCTCGATAAGAGTAGCCCCCGAGCCTATGGGCAGGTGCTTGCACCTAGGCATAGGCTCAAGTTGTACTACTCGATAAAGAACTTGACTATATTTCAGGCGCAGCCCCTCTTTTATCGACTCCAAGCCGTTGCTATCCATTTCTATATTGTACAGGGATATTGGTAGTTGGGGCTAGTTCATCTGACGGATCGGGTACTAGTTAACTGCTCTAGTGGCAATCCGCAAAAACCTACTTCAAGATCACGTCCCTGGACATGATCTCGGGATACTGGTGCAAACTTCGACAGGTGCCGCTTAAGGTCTTACCATTCTGTCGAGTCCCAATCAAATTTATCGAGTACCTAACGCGTCCGTTAGGATTTTTCTTCGTATCTCGTTGATACGGATAAAAGTAGCAGAGCGCAGTCTTCGGCGATGCCACGCCCAGCAGAACGGATCTGGGGTCTTACCTTCGCAAATTTGCGGCATTCAGAAATTGATCGCAACTTTGGCGTTCTGAGAATATATTGTCGAGTGCCTTGTTCGGCTGATGCAATGACCCATTATGCGGGTTCTTCTATTTTTCTCTCGGGCTTGATGAGTCAGCCGAATATATTGCGTTCTTCTATATTGTCGTCAGGCATATCACCGATGTTCTTGATCGGAACAAATGACGAGTCAATGGACCCGAAGATTTGTCCACTTTTTTTTTTTTTTTTTTTTTTTTTTTGGGTTCCTCCTTGATGATAATTTCGTCGAGTTCCTCCTTCAGGAAAATTTCTTCGGGTCCTCTTTGAGGACAATTCTTCGGGTCCTCTTTGAGGACAATTCTTCGGGACCTCCTTGAAGATAATTCTTCGGGACCTCCTTGAAGATAATTCTTCGGGACCTCTTTGAAGATAATTTTTCGGGACCTCCTTGAAGATAATTCTTCGACACCTCCTTGAAGATAATTCTTCGACACCTCCTTGAAGATAATTTTTCGACACCTCCTTGAAGATAATTTTTCAGGACCTCTATGAAGATAATTTGTCGAGACCTCCATGAAGATAATTCTTCGGGACCTCCATGAAGATAATTCTTCGAGACCTCCATGAATAAAATTTCGTCGGGTTCTCTCAAGATTTCGTCGGGTACTCTTTTGAATTCGTCGGGTTCCCTCTTGAGGACAATTTCTCGTGTGCTTTTTTGATTTCGTCGGGTCCTGTCCTTTCTTGAAGACAATTTCGTCGTGTTCTCCCTGTAGACAATTTCGTCGGGTTCTCTTTCCTGCACAAATGAACAAACTTTTTCTATCTTTTCTTTGACTCTCTTTTTCGCATGCGGTGTCAGATGCTCGGATTCGATGATATGTAAAGTGAATATATGTCGCGCAGCCCCCGAGCGTCGGGTGCGGCAAAAGTAAATGATAATCAACTTTGTGCAAAATAAAAGAACACTTAGCTTTTTGGACACGACGAAGCTGATGCATGATGAAATCTTCGAGTGTAGATAAGAAATCTCGCCAAAGTAGAAACCCCCAAATAGCAAAAGTGGATGCCGCGAAATTGTTGATGAAGAAATAGCCGATCCCCCGAGCGTTGCTGAGGTGATGTCATGATTGTTGTGGCGTAGTCGTGACCCGAGGCGAAATCGTTGTCGAGCCCCCGAGCATTAGGTGTGACGTCGAAATAAGTTGATGGAGTCGCGGCAGCATATTTGGTGAAGCCATTTAGGATGAAGCCATAGACAATAATATGCGAAGATGAATCCCAGATGAAATATTTAAGATGAATCCATATTGAAGATTACGCCATTAAATATAGAGAATATATTGAAGATAAATCCGTCGATATCATAGAGGATGAATCCATTGGCCCGAAGAATCCAGTAATAATCATAGAAGATGAATCCGCTGATATCATAGAAGATGAATCCATTGATCCGAAGAAAATAGTTCTAGTAATAACCATAGAAGATGAATCCATTGTCCCGGAAACACATCGGGTAATATTGTATAAGAGTAAACCAATAATAACCCGAAGAGAAACAATCCAGACCGAAGAAAATAAATCCCCATAGCCGAAGAATATAAATCCACTAAGCCGAAGAAAATAATTCCACTGAGCCGGAGAAGATAATTCCACTGAAGAAGATAATTCCACTAAGCCGAAGAAAAGAAATTCACGAAGTAACCGAGTATATTTGTGGTAACTCGGTAATGGCGCATCCCGAGTGTCGGGTGTATTTTTTGTAATATTGTAATGGCACAGCCCCCGAGTATTCAGGTGTAGTGGAAGTAAATAATAATTGACTCTCGGAAAAGTAACACTTAGCTTTATATCGAGTGCAACGGAGTCATTGCTGAAGCAGGTCGTGCAACGGGTACGGTCGATGTGCTTGCACGGCGTCTGACCGGAAGTAGTTAATGAAGAGGGCGCAGTCGAAATAGTTTCATCACCAAAGATAATCCATGCGGCGGGCGCAGTCGAAATAGATATGCGGCCGAAAATAGTTGATGAAGATGACGGGCGAGCACCCGAATATGTCGGGTCCATGACCGGCGAACCCCCGAGTAAGACGAGTGCGCCATGGCGAGCACCGTCAACCGAGCAGAGCAATCGAAGCTTTGTTTCAATCTGCCGTTATATCGCAGCGCAAAAACTATGCACAAATAATAGTGCAAACCGAAAAATATTTGGTGAAATAAATTTTGCGAGTAGTAATTAATTAGTAATATAGCACCTGATATTTTTGTATCGGACGACGAGTTTGCGAGGAAGCGCGGCGCAAACGAAGTAGAATGGCGTTTGATCGGAAGAAGCCGACGGAGCAGATAATGTCGATGAGGCTGACGAGCAATGTAGGTTCATCTGAACGGCCACGGCGAAGGCGAAGTATTTCAGGTTGTCCACGCGACTTGGCGACTCATCAAGGTTGCAATATAATCCTTCTCCGATGAAGCTGCTTTCATTTTTGAATAGATCTTGTACGTGGCCTTCAATTAGCTCATACTTTATTTGCCTTGGAACTTGGACTACGGTAGTCGCTGTTTGTTCAGCTGGCTTGTTTCCAGTACTGCGCGTTGATGGCCTTCAATTAGCCGACCAGCTTCTTAATTTCCGATCCAATCTTCTCTTTTGACTTTCTTCAGGATTTTGACAACTCCTTGGATTAGTACCACATCGTAGCTTTTACAGAGACTCCCGCAACTTGAATCGTAGCTTTAGGGATGAGACTTTCTGTAACTTAAAAAACATAGATCACGGCAGAGACGAAAACGTCCACACATGTCGACCAAGACGGAGGAAAGGCCAGCCGTGGCGGAGCGAAACCAAACGCGCCCTGCTGATGAATAACCAGATGCAATCTAATGTTTGAAGATGATCTCCGCCCGGTTCCAGGGAAACCATGATGAAGCTGACGGTGCCGATGCAGATGAATCGACCAATGATGATCTTGATGATGATGTATAGGGATCTCGCCCGGATAACAAAATCCAGCCGTCGCGATCCCCACGGACGGCGCCAATTGACGAGGGATCACCTCGCCAATGTCTACGTATTGTAGACTAGGGTTTCGGGAGAGAGCGACGATGGAGATTCCGGGGACGAGATTAGGCACACGACGTACCCAGCTTCGGGTCCCCTCGGTGGAGGATCCCTACGTGCTGCTAGCAATCCACTATATGATGATAGATATGTTCGGGCGGCTCCTCGGAGGGTGGCTCAAGCGAAACCATAGCCGTAGCCCCATGAAGGGCTGCTGCAGATGCTGGTGGTAGTGTTATTGGAATTGGTGGTCTTGACCGTAGTCATCCCACCCTTGTTCTCCCCACTGTTGGTCTTCATTTCCAGCTTGGTTGTTCTTTTGCCTCCAAGCGGTGTTCCCATCCGGGGCTTGTTCTCGTCCAGCCGCCACCCTGAAAGAGTGGAACTCTTCCAAGGAGAGCATCCAACTATTTCTCCCTGGTATACCAAAGGCAGCAGAAAAAGGAAGCAACTCTTGGTACACATCACCGCTAGGCTCAAAATAAAATTTATAGGCACTTAATTGATTGCCCTGCCTATACACACCCATAAACTTCGTGCTAGCCATATGGTTAGCATCCAAATACTTACTTTCCGGAACAATGTTTTCCGGGGGCATAACAATGTTGCGGCTATAAGAAATTTCGATAACCACCCCACTTTAACGGATATCACCTGAGTTTGCCGACCTCTGTCGGCGGAAGTTCTCAATAAGGAGGACGCCGAGGTTCACCCTATTCTCCATGTTGGGGTGAAGGGCGCAGTAGATGACACACATCTCAGGGCTAGCCATGGACACCCGTGTCCCCCTGCCGAAAATAGAATTCACCAAGAAGGTGGTGAAGTAGCGAATGGCAGGGTTCTAGATGGTAGCGGTTTTCTTCCGCATGTAGTATGTATTATTATATTTTAATATATTCAGTACTAAAAAGATGTAGAAACATGTAAAGAAAATTGTAATGATCATATTTGCATGTAGGTGATGTACAAGCTATATTGATTCCTAATGCAATAGAGTGATGAAGGTTTGAACGGATAATATTCAACCAGTGTGGTTTGCGGAAGAGAACCTTCCTTGAATTTTTTTTACGTTGCCTGATTCGTGTTGCTACATTGAGCGGTATTTGAGCTATAAACTACTTATTCATTTTTATGTAGAGGCCGGTGCGTTGTTTCCCTTCTCGAAAAAATCATTTTCCTGATAAAGGAAATATATTAATATCGCGAAGATGCAAATTACACACAGCCTCTGCAACAACGAGATGTGCTAAAAACATTATGGATGCACATGGCCCTACTAAAAACATAATATGAAGAAACGAAAGATCCCACCACAGTGATCAAAACATTACAACTGCAACAATAACCACTTCCTAGATAGCACCCAGAGTCCACGCTCTCAAACAATGCCAGACACAACCAATTAAGACCAGACCTTGGATTCTCATTCTAGAGGAAGTCTACCATCTCAAAACAATGCCTTCAACAAGGTCATTGCGAGGCACAACTAATTAATGCTAGAACTTGAATTTTCAGCCTGAAAGATAAGACTCTTCAATTTTCTTGTTTTGCCGCTCCTGCCTACTGATGTCGCTGCTGCAAGTCAAGAAACAAAAAAACAAAGTTCTCTTCGCCACGAAGACTCCGTCCGCCTTTACTAGACCTCATAACTCAGCCGGCATAACATTATTTTCCACTGTCTTCTCCTTGGAAATTGAAAACCGGCATGTCTCATGATGGCTACAGATAGCAAAGCTTCTGCGTCACTCCCGACTATAAGAAATATGTGTGTACACAACCGAATCCCATCCAATCCATCCACTTCTAGGAAATCTCCTATCGCGGGCGCACCAAAATACACTACCACCGGCGCACCAGCGCACGCTGGTGGTAACACACATAGGAGGAGGAAAAAGGAAAGATGGGGAGGAGGAGGAGGGAAAGAGGATGAGAAAGGAGAAGGTGAACACGATGAGGGAAAGGGATGGAGGAGCGGAGAAAGTGAGGAAGGAGAAGTGGCCACGGGCTGGTTTTCTAAATATACTCAAGGTCACTGTCGGCGCACTGTGCACCGGTGGTATCTCTTTTTTTGAAAAACAAAATTCACAGAATCTAAAACCTCAGAATCCTCCTATTTACATTTTTATTTTGAGGATTCTAAAAAATATCTAAATGGATGTAGGGTGTTTAAATCATATGTAAAAAAAATCGTAGATATATTTTCATATAAAAATGTTTTTCACCGAAGGTCGTATGCAACCAGAAATACCGTATTACCGAAACATGACACCATTTTGCATAATATATCGAAATTCATGTTTGTAAATTTTCCTAACAACTAGAACACATAACACATAACACATGGTCATGTCAGAGGATTTTATTTTTTAAATTTCTACCAATTCTTATATTTCTTTGAGAGAAAAAATGGCGATCCACCGGGTGGGAGGGTGGGGGAGTGTGGAGAGAAAATCTGAGCCAGCCCTACTGCCGGCGAACCACTAGCATAGAATAAGAAATGATAGAAATGATATAAAAGAACAAGAAATCTGAGCCAGCCTTACTGATGTCGAACCACTAGGAAAGAATAAGAAATCTAAGGGTGGGGGAGTGAGGTGCCGGCGGTAAGGCTGGCTCAGATTTTGTCAACACCCGGATTTTTAAGTCCAGATGCCTATTATGCCGTACATCGCAATCCCAGGAATATTGTTTTTGCAAGACATAATAGATTGATATCACAACACATCATTTATTACAACACATAATCGTCTTACAACAAAGGATCACATGATCCAATCTTAATACAACATAGGGGATCTAGGGATCCAATTACAAAACACATAGCGGAAGCGAAGTAACGGTTGCGGTCCATCTGTTCCACAGGCAACTGTTGACGTCAGGAGTGGTCCTAGTTGTCGTAGACGTCCTGCTGTCCATCTTCCTCGTACTGCTGTTCCTCTTCATAGTCTGGCCATTTGAATAGCCAGGGACAAAGCCATGAGTACTTTTAAAGTACTCGCAAACTAATACTAATGTAAGTACTTATCCATTTTAGTAAGGGGGTGCTAAGCTTTAAGTTTATTTTGATAAGTAAGGGGTGCTAAGCTCTAAGTTTATTTGCATAAAGCCAATTTTAGTTCACAAACTTTTAGTAAAAGCCTCTTCATTTGCTAACTAACTGAAGTGGGAACATTAGTGTCATTCCCACCACTCTGCTGTGATTCAAGTCAAATTCACCATTCACCTTTCATGTTCAAGTCACAAGTCACCATTCACATGTCACATTTTTGAAAAGTTCTGATGACGGAACAGTATGGCCTTTCCAATCGTCCGTAACCGTGGACACGACTATTCGAATAGTTCTACACTCTGCAGAGGTCGTACACTTGTGCCACAACATTTGCAATAATCCGTCAGGGTTAACTGGCCCTGATTTATCACACTCCGTGTGCGGACTACCAACCATAACCTTTCACTTACATACCCTAGTATAGGCACCTCTCCCCATGAGCTTAGCCTCCCAGTGAAGATAAACCGTCAGCCTGGGAACTGCACAGGGCTTGGGCCGGACAATTCACATCAGTTCATATTTCCACGGAGGCAGCCTCGGATAACCCCTATGACGCTTGTTTAGAGGGAACCCATACTAAGATACATAACTTTCTAGTTAAGCCCTTACCCATAATCAAGTATTGTGGGGGTACTTTAAAATTGAAATGGTATCGCATCCGAACCCAACCATCAGTTTTTTGTAAACATTCACCATGTCATTCACAAGTCATATTCACCTTCAAAACTTTCAATAGAATGACTCAACATTCTAAGGTTTTCAAAGTCATTTGATTCATATGTTCCCATCTAGAGTAGTCACTTTTAGTTTTAGCACTAGCAACTAGGCATGAGGGGTGCTAACTAAGTTCTAGCTCTCTAGGCTAAGTTTGAAGCTCTTTGTAGTATTTGATGACCCACAAGTATAGGGGATCGCAACAGTCTTCGAGGGAAGTATTACCCAATTTATTGATTCGACACAAGGGGAGACAAAGAATACTTGTAAGCCTTAACAGCGGAGTTGTCAATTCAGCTGCACTCGGAAACAGACTTGCTCGCAAGAGTTTATCAAGTAGTAACTGCTTGTATAGCAGTAGGAATAGTAAAATAACAGCAGCGGTGAAATAAAGACAGCAGTAGTGATTATAGTAAACAGCAGGATTAAAATACTGTAGGCACAGGGACGGATTAACGGGCGTTGCATGGATGAGAGAAACTCATATAACAATCAAAGCAGGGGCATTTGCAGATAATAATAAAACGGTATCCAAGTACTAATCAATCAATAGGCATGTGTTCCATATTTAATCGTACGTGCTCGCAATGAGAAACTTGCACAACATCTTTTGTCCTACCAGCCGGTGGTAGCCGGGCCTCTAGGGAAACTACTGGAAATTAAGGTACTCCTTTTAATAGAGTACCGGAGCAAAGCATTAACACTCCGTGAACACATGTGATCCTCACATCACTACCATTCCCTCCGGTTGTCCCGATTTCTGTCACTTCGGGGCCATTGGTTCCGGACAGCAACGTGTGTATACAACTTGCAGGTAAGATCATAAACAACGAATATCTTAATGAATCAATAACATGTTCAGATCTGAGATCATGGCACTCGGGCCCTAGTGACAAGCATTAAGCATAACAAGTTGCAACAATATCATAAAAGTGACATCTACGGATACTAGGCACTATGCCCTAACAATCTTATGACTATTACATGACCAATCTCATCCAATCCCTACCATCCCCTTCAGCCTACAGCGGGGGAATTACTCACACATGGATGGGGGAAACATGGCTGGTCGATGGAGAGGCGTTGGTGGTGATGGCGGTGAAGATCTCCTCCAATTCCCCGTCCCGGCGGAGTGCCAGAACGGAGACTTCTGGCTCCCGAGATGGAGTTTCGCGATGTGGCGGCTCTCTGGAGGGTTTCTGGCGACTTCGACTTCTCCCCGTGTGTTTTTAGGTCGAGGGCGATAAGTAGTCCGAAGGAGGGCGTCGGGGGCCAGCCGAGGGGGCCACACACTAGGGCCGCGCGGGCCCCTCCTTGGCCGCGCCGGCCTAGTGTGTGGGGCCCTTGTGCCCCCACCTGGCTTGCCCTTCTGGCTCCGCCAATATTCTGGGAAAATAGGGCCTTCTGTATAAATTCCGAGGTTTTTCCTGAAAGTTGGATTTCTGCACAAAAACGAGACAACAGAGCAATTCTGCTGAAAACAGCGTTAGTCCATGTTAGTTGTATCCAAAATACACAAATTAGAGGCAAAACAATAGCAAAAGTGTTCGGGAAAGTAGATACGTTTTGGACGTATCAACTCCCCCCAAGCTTAGCTTATTGCTTGTCCTCAAGCAATTCAGTTAACAACTGAGCGATAAAAGAACTTTCACGAACACATTTGCTCATATGATGTATATATTCTCATGCTATGGCTAATACTTAAACAGTTCATAATGAGATACATGCAAATAAGATCATCCAACAGCTATGTCAATCATGGAGAGGTACCAACAATTAATAATAAGCATCATGAATCATGTATATAAGCAGGATTGCAATGTTCATAAGAGAGTATGATAAAGTGGTCTCTCGCTTGCCCGTATTTGATCGGCAAAACATAAATGCCCAGGCACCTCTGGAGTTCATAGAAAGACTAGAAGTAGTGATTGTCAAAGATAAAAGCATCAAAGTAATACCACAATCAATCATATTTTGAGACAAACATATTATACTAAGAATGACAGTTGTGCTCTCAAGATAGTGCTCAAAGAAAGAATGGAGACACAACATAAAAGTAAAAGATTGACCCTTCGCAGAGGGAAGCAGGGATTAACATGCGCTAGAGCTTTTCATTTTTAAAACAGGAGTAAAATAATTTTGAGAAGTGCTTGTTGTTGTCAACGAATGGTAATGGGTACACTAACTACCTCATCAACCGGACTCCCAAGAGCGGCTCCCATGAATTATTTGTATGTTTATGTGGCACTCCTTCCAACCTTTCTTACATAAACCATGGCTAACCGAATCCTCGGGTGCCTACCAACAATCACATACCATGAAGGAGTGCCTTTTTATTTAAGTTTTATTATGATGATGACACTCCCCCAACCTTTGCTTACACAAGCCATGGCTAACCGAATCCTTCGGGTGCCGTCCAACAATCACAAACCATGGAGGAGTGTCTATTTAAGTTAATTAATTTGGGACTGGGAATCCCAATGCCAGCTCTTTTTGCAAAATTATTGGATAGGCGGATGTGCCACTAGTCCATATGAGAGTCCGTCAAAAGTAAATGACAAGGTTGAAAGCTAAACACCACATACTTCCTCATGAGCTATGAAACATTAACACAAATTGAGAAGCATTTTGAAAGTTTTAAAGGTAGCGCATGAGAATTTACTTGGAATGGTTTGAAATGCCATGCATAGGTATTTATGGTGGACACTTTGGAACAACTTGGTTTTCAGGTGTTTGGAAGCACGAGCGGCGTTCCCGCTCAGTACAAGTGAAGGCTAGCAAAGGACTAGGGAGCGACAAATCAAGAGAGCAGTAACTGTCATAATCATGCTTGCGGCAAAATAAATTAACGGAGGCATAAAAAATGATACAAGAACTCTGAAGCAATATAAATCATCGAGGCTTAATTGACTTTTTGTTCAGTCATATGCATGCGTGAGCATGTGCCAAGTCGATATAAATGAATTATTCAGAGGAGGATACCACAATGCCATACTTACTTATGAATAAAACAATGCAAGCAAACATCCATGACATGCTACTCATATTAATAAATTGGAGCTAAACATGAGAGACCATGAACTAATAGACTTTCTCAAATAACATATACCTCACATGAACCAACTAAGCATGCTCACATGGATGAGTATATGTACAAAAATTAAAACAAATAGAGTTCATACCAGCCTCTCACCACAATCCAATTGTAGATCGTCATTATTGCCTTTCACTTGTGTAGCTTGGATAATATGAAATGAAAACCACGCTCCAGCCACCGAAGACCATTGAACTCATGATGAACTTTACAAACAAAAGAAGAACAGCAAATATTTTTGGTGTTTTCGAATTGGAAACAAGAACAAAAGAAACAAGCAAACAAAGTAAAATCTTTCTGGGTTTTCTCATAGCAAACCAACGATAGCAAATAAAGTAAACTAAGAGCAAAGAACCAAATAAACAAATGGTGAAGAGAAACAACAGAAATATTTTTGGTCTTTTTGTGTTTTAGGAAAGAAACAAAGTGAAAACAAGAGAATGCAAACTAACAGAAACACGTAAAAGCGAGGATGACAGAAATCTGCCAAATCCTGACAGCAGTACAGAAATCGAAATTAACAAAAATCTTCCATTGCTCAGCTCAAAAAGTGTTCAACTAATGAAAGTTAGATAACAACCTGGGTCACATGCTCAAAAATTGGCAACTCAAAATAACGTTCTGGCTGTGCGTACGAATTTTTTGGTAACAGCCCAGAATCTGTTTTTGGACAGCACTTCCCCAAATATCATCTCCTTCTCATTAGAAAACCACTCTAAGAAACTAAACAAGTATGTACAAGTATCCAGCAACCATAATATGCAAAGAATGAGTGATGCCAGTATACCTCCCCCCAAGCTTAGGCTTTTGGCCTAAGTGGAGTTCATTCCCACGGTCCCCATGAAGTGGTGTCTCCGTAGTACGACGAAGAACGACCCGGTTCCAGGTATGTGCTTGGAGGAAGCATCGGGGTATGTGACGGTGTAGTCGTAGGAGGGCTCGGCGTCCTCGGAGTCATGCTGCTGGTGGAAGTCTTGTATCTTCATATGTTCCTCCACCTCCTCCTTAGTGCGCGACCATGATTGTCTGTCAAAATTGAACAAACCTGGCTGGGGAAGAGGGATTTCCTTCTCATCCCCGTCAGCAAACAACATTCTATAGACCATATTATCTACAGTGGAATCAGTAGTAACAAAATGATGGCTCTTCATAGCAGCAATATCAAGTCTCCTAGGGGTTAATGGCACATCATTAGGATCAAGAGGGAGTCTTTAATGTGTTAAAATGCGTAGTGCAATAGTTCCTCCAAAAATAGGCCCCCTGCTAGACAGGCGGCGAGCAATAAGAGAACCAAGATGATAATGTGTCTGTCCAGTAAGTGCAGCATTCAAGAACGCAAGATGATAGCTAGAGATATTGCTAGTATTTTCCCTACCAAGAATGCTAGTAGCGATGTAATATGCAAAATATTTAATGGCGGGGAGTTGGATGTTTCTTATCTTGCCGCGCTGAATGGTGCGGCAATCATCATCGGTGATTCCTCGATAGAGCTCCAACAGGTCCCGGGGGTTGTCATCAATCCTCCTTGCTGTACCTACAGGGGCAATATCCAACGCACGACAAAATTCTTCCAATTCCATAGTAACAGGATTACCATAGATCTTGAATGCAACTGTCGGCGTATATTGCGTGTTGTGGAACTTGAAGCTCTCAACGAAAATTTTGGTGAGCATGTAGTATTGCTCCCTTTCATCTCCCACGTAGGCGGCTAAGCCCGCCCTGTTGACAAGGGTGAAGAAATCATCCAGTATCCCTGCATTTGTCAGAAAATCATAACATGGGAAGGATGAAGCATTAGGAGCCCCATTATCCTCTTCGGGCGCGAAGCTAGGCGCGATGATATCCTCATTGTAGGATCGCCTAATCTGAGTGGACGCCCTCGAGGGCCTCCCGGTGCTGGTTGTTCCTCTCTTGAATAATTCTCCAAAGCTGAATTTCTTCATCTTCCTCTTCTGAAATTTTCAACAACCATTATAAAATTTGATTTCAAGGTATATAATTGAGGGGAACTACTATAGGAACTTGCTAGAATACTAAACATGCATCAAAACTAATTTCTACCACTTAGAACAAGCATGCAAGCTCACTAAACATGTTATCTACAGCAGCAAAATATTCAAGATATACTCAAACAAACAAAATTCTAATTGGACAATCAAAGGAGTCACATACCAAGGAGCAAATGTGCCAAATTTCAGACAGAAATCTGGGCTGAGCAAAGAGATCGAGAAATCGTGAGTTCTTGAGCAGAAATGCGAGTGAGAGAAAGTGAGTACGAGTTTTTTCGGGAGAGAGAAGAGAATGAGAGGAAGAGATGCTGAAATGGGGCAAAGGGGGACCCACACACCAGGGTGGCGCGCCCCCCTTGCTGGCCGCGCCGGCCTGTGGGGTGCCCCACTGGTCAGCCCCAGGTGCTCCCAGGTGCTCCTTCGAAAAATAAGACTACCAGTATAATTTTTGTAAATTTTTGAGAACTTCGAAAAATGCACATTTCTGGGTATTAAATTAATTATTACTGCGCAGGAAAATGATTTCCAAAATCTTAAACAACTAAAGCATATTGCAAAACAAAAAGTGCTACAGCAAGTAAAACAAATGGAGGGAGAAAGAAAGAAAGAAAGAAATGTTGTTTAGTTCTCTTATGCATTAAAATATACTTGTTAACAAGGTTGATCAAGTCTTGCTACCAAATAAATTTTATATGACATAAGAAGAAATAAACCTCAAATCAATCATGTTACCTTATATTGAATTGATATGAATCCAATCACAAGAGTTTGATATTCTTCTTTAGGCTCATATATAGGACAATCAATGGATCCCACTTTGATAGTTTTCACATTAAAAATTGTATTAACTCCATATACTTTATCAATCCTCTTTGGAAAATAGATAGTATGTTCCTTGTCATCAACATTGAAAGTAACCTTGCCTTTATTGCAATCAATAACAGCCCCTACAGTATTAAGAAAGGGTCTTCCAAGAATAATGGACATATTATCATCTTCAGGCATTTCCAACACAACAAAATCAGTTAATATCAAGCAATGTCGAGTAACTTGAACAGGAACATTTTCACATACACCAACAGGAATAGCAAGTAGATTTATCAGCCATTTGCAAAGATATATCAGTCGGTATTAACTTATCTAAATCAAGTCTCTTATAAAGAGAAAAAGACATTACACTAACACCTGCTCCCAAATCACATAGAGCAGTTCTAACATAATTATTCTTGATGGAACAAGGAATAGTCGGTATACCTGGGTCTCCAAGCTTCTTTGGGACCTTACCACTGAAGGAGTAATTAGCGAGCATAGTGGAAATCTCCTCATTGGGAATTTTCCTTTTGTTAGAGACAATATCTTTCATATACTTTGAATAAGGAGGCAATTTAATAGCATCAGTCAAAGGGATTTGCAAAAATAAAGGTTTCATCCAATCACAAAATTTATTATAATGTTCCCCCTCCTTTGATTTTAGTTTCTTAGCAGGAAAAGGCATTTGCTTTTGAACCCAAGGTTCTCTTTCATTACCATGTTTCTCAGCAATAAAATCTTCTTTAGTGTACTTTTTATTTTTAGCATGCTTTTTAGGTTCTTCTTCAACCTCTTCTTTATCAGGAGTATCATTCTTATCATTATCTTTATCATGTTCATTACCACTTTCAGTTTCAGCATCAGAAATAGAAATACTATTAGGATCATTAACAGGTTCAGAGGATTCTACAACATTCTTATGTTTCTTTTTCTTTTTCTTAGATGGAGCACTAGTTTTAGTTAGTTGAGAATCTTGTTCAACTCTTTTGGGATGCCCTTCGGGATATAGAGGATCCTGGGTAGAAACACCACCTCTAGTTGTTACTTCATAAGCATGTTTTTCTTTAGAATTATTTCCCAACAAGTCATTTTGCACTTTAGTGAGTTGATCAATTTGAGTTTGAACCATATGAAAATGTTTAACAAGTATTTTAACATCATTGGAGGTTCTCCACAATATCATGCAATTCACTAATAGCTCGAGAATTTTCCATTAAATGATTCTCTACTCTCATATTAAAGTTTTCTTGCTTAACAATATAATTATCAAACTCATCTAAGCATTGAGCAGGAGGTTTTGAATACGGAATATCTTCCCTAGTAAAGCGTTGAAGAGAGTGTACCTCAATCATGGATGAAGGGGGAGTTATCTTACATAAATCTTCTATAGGAGGTAAATTCTTCACATCTTCAGGTTTAATACCCTTCTCTTTAAGAGACTTCTTGGCTTCCCTCACATCTTCATCATTTAATTTAATCATACCCCTCTTCTTCAATATCGGTGTCGGGGTTGGTTCAGGTGTAGACCAATCATCATGATTCCGGCCTATTTTAGCCAATAATTCTTCAGCGTCATCTGGAGTTCTTTTCCCCGAAAACACAACCAGCACAACTATCCAGGTATGCCCTAGACTCAATAGTTAGTCCACTATAAAATATATCAAGTAAATCATGCTTTTCCAAATCATGATCAGGCTGAGCTCTAATAAGAGAACAAAATCTCGCCCAAGTCTCAGGCAATTTCTCTCCATCTTCCTGGTCAAAATTATAAATTCTCTGCAAAGCAATATGTTGAGCATCCCCAAGCTTAGACGCTTGAGTCTTCTTAAAATATGCAGGGATGAACCACGGGGGCATCCCCAAGCTTAGAGCTTTCACTCCTCTTGATCATAGTATATCATACTCCTCTCTTGACCCTTGAAAACTTCCTTCACACCAAACTTCAAGCAAACTCATTAGAGGGTTAGTGCACAATTAAAATTCACATATTCAGAGGTGACACAATCATTCTTAACACTTCTGGACATTGCACAAAACTACTGGACATTAATGGATCAAAGGAATTCATCCAACATAGCAAATACGGCAATGCGAAATAAAAGGCAGAATCTGTTAAAAACAGAACAGTCCGTAAAGACGAACCTGAAAGGGGCACTAGACTTGCTCAGATGGAAAAACTCAAAACTAATGAAAGTTGTGTACATATCTGAGGATCACGCTCGTAATTTTGCAGATTTTTTATGCCAGAATTCGTGACAGGCAGCAATGCTGATTCTGCGCAGCGATTCCAAATATAACATCAACTTTAGCATAGAAACTTTACTTGGCACAAAAACATGATAAGGAGAGGTTGCTACAGTAGTAAAAAACTTCCAAGACTCAAATATAAAACAAAGTACTGTAGTAAAAACATGGGTTGTCTCCCATAAGCGCTTTTCTTTAACGCCTTTCAGCTAGACGCAGAAAGTGTGAATCAAGTAACATCAAGAGATGAGGCATCAATATCATTACCAGGGGTGTTAGGAGTTTTCTCAACAATGCATGTTATCTCGTCTATGTAAGTTTCAGAGGCTCCTTTTTCATTATTCTTAGGCTTGCTATTCTCATCAAACAAATTTTCAGGAACAAGCCAACCATAGGTATTTTCCAAAGCTTCATGCATCCCTAGGAGCTTACTAGGTATTGACGCCTTAATTTCTCTACCATCATTAACATTATTAGTGTACTTAATTCTATCCATATCCATCTTTTTAAGGATACTAGCAAAGTTGGTGTAAGAACCAAGCATTTTATATTTAGTAAAGACTTTTCTAGCCTCTCTTGCTACACCACCAAATTCTTTTAGAAGAGTTTCTAAGACAAAATCTTTCTTTTCTCCTTCCTCCATATCAGAGAGTGTAAAAAACATGTGCTGGATTATAGGATTGAGATTAACAAATTTAGTTTCCAGCATGTGGACTAAAGAAGCAACAGCAATTTCATAAGTAGGAGCAAGTTCTACCAAGTGTCTATCTTCAAAATCTTCAGCGGTGCTAACATGAGTGAAAAAATCTTATATATTATCTCTTCCAATTATAGATCCTCGGCCTACCGGTATGTCTTTTAGAGTGTACTTAGGAGGAAACATGATGAAATAAACAAAAGGTAAATAAGTAAATGCAAGTAACTAATTTTTTTGTGTTTTTGATATAGAGAGCAAGACAATAAATAAAGTAAAACTAGCAACTAATTTTTTTGTGTTTTGTTTAGGTGCAGCAAACAAAGTAGTAAATAAAATAAAGCAAGACAAAAACAAAGTAAAGAGATTGAGAAGTGGAGACTCCCCTTGCAGCGTGTCTTGATCTCCCCGGCAACGGCGCCGTGAAAAAGAGCTTGATGGCGTGTAACTCACACGTTCGTTGGGAACCCCAAGAGGAAGGTATGATGCGCACGAGTAGCAAGTTTTCCCTCAGAAAGAAACCAAGGTTTAATCGAACCAGGAGGAGCCAAGAAGCACGTTGAAGGTTGATGGTGGCGAAATGTGATGCGGCGCAACACCGGGGATTCCGGCGCCAACGTGGAACCTGCACAACACAACCAAAATACTTTGCCCCAACGAAACAGTGAGGTTGTCAATCTCACCGGCTTGCTGTAACAAAGGATTAACCGTATTGTGTGGAAGATGATTGTTTGCGAAGAAAAAAGTAAAGAAAGTATTGCAGTAGATTGTATGCGATGTAAAGAATAGGACCGGGGTCCACAGTTCACTAGAGGTGTCTCTCCCATAAGATTAAAGCATGTTGGGTGAACAAATTACAGTCGGGCAATTGACAAATAGAAAAGGGCATAACAATGCATATACATGATATGATAAATATAGTGAGATTTAATTGGGCATTACGACAAAGTACATAGACCGCTATCCAGCATGCATCTATGCCTAAAAAGTCCACCATCAGGTTATCATCCAAACCCCTTCCAGTATTAAGTTGCAAGCAACAGACAATTGCATTAAGTATGGTGCGTAATGTAATCAACAACTACATCCTTAGACATAGCATCAATGTTTTATCCCTAGTGGCAACAGCACATCCACAACCTTAGAACTTTCTGATCACTCGTCCCGTATATCAATGGAGGCATGAACCCACTATCGAGCATAAATACTCCCTCTTGGAGTTAAGAGCAAAAACTTGGCCGAGCCTCTACTAATAACGGAGAGCATGCAAGATCATAAACAACACATAAGTAATAGATTGATAATCACCATAACATAGTATTCTCTATCCATCGGATCCCGACAAACACAACATATAGTATTACGAGATAGATGATCTTGATCATGTTAGGCAGCTCACAAGATCCAACAATGAAGCACAATTAGGAGAAGACGACCATCTAGCTACTGCTATGGACCCATAGTCTAGGGGTGAACTAATCACTCATCAATCCGGAGGCGATCATGGCGATGAAGAGTCCTCCGGGAGATGATTCCCCTCTCCGGCAGGGTGCCGGAGGCGATCTCCTGAATCCCCCGAGATGGGATTCGCGGCGGCGGCGTCTCTGGAAGGTTTTCCGTATCGTGGCTCTCGGTACAGAGGGTTTCGCGACGAAGACTTTAAGTAGGCCGAAGGGCAACGTGGGGGGCCACACGAGGGCCCCACACGCTAGGGCCGCGCGGCCAAGACCTGGGCCGCGCCGCCCTAGTGTGGCGGCGCCTCGTGGCCCCACTTCCTTTCCCCTTCGGTCTTCTGGAAGCTTCGTGCAAAAATAGGACCCCGGGCGTTGATTTCGTCCAATTCCGAGAATATTTCCTTACTAGGATTTCTGAAACCAAAAACAGCGAGAAAACAAGAATCGGCTTTTCGGCATCTTGTTAATAGGTTAGTGCCGGAAAATGCGTAAATACGACATATAATGTGTATAAAACATGTAGATATCATCAATAATGTAGCATGGAACATAAGAAATTATCGATACGTCGGAGACGTATCAATAGGCAAGTTTTTGTTAACCCTAAAAATTGGATAATTGAAATTATGGTTCTTAATTGTTTCAAAATTTTGGGGTGTTACAAACCTTCCCCCCTTAAAAAAATCTCGTCCCGAGATTTAAGAAAAGTTAGGAATCTAAGAGATATTGGGCAAATGGGTTAACAGGGAAACATACTCTGCATGGCATGGGGTGCTTCTTGAGCTTCTGTGGCATTCATACGATAGAAACGACCGTTGCGGTTGTTCGGGTTCCTTCCAGTTGAGACACGGTGTTGTTGCTGGGCTGGTGGAGCAGTATTGGGGGGGCTACCTTCATCATCTTCTTGGGATACACATAGAAAGTCACAAGATGAGAGGGAATTTTTTTCTAGGGTTTGTTTGGATAAGAATTTGAAAAGTTCAAATCTTGAAAACATGAGTAGTGTTGAGGTGGTAAAAACCAACAACACTCTTTTCATTCATGCCAATCAACACACATTACCACTAACACACCAATGGTTTTAAAAACCATTTCCTCGTTCTACGATACAAAGGGGACATATACAAACTCACACTAGTGCTCTCCTGCGTAGGTGTAAATTCTACTAAGATGATTAAGTGTGCAAAATTTTATGTAGAATTTCAAGGAAAAGTAGAGCATGTATTTCTTATTTTGAAAAGATTTCAAAGATACGAGTGAGAATAAGTTTTCATAAATATTCACTTCATTTGTTTTGAAACTAAGTTTTTCAGACGTCCATTCTAACTAGGGCCTCCTAAGGTCAAACAATGGCTCTGATACCAACTTGTCAACACCCGGATTTTTAACTCCAGATGCCTATTATGCCGTACATCGCAATCCCAGGAATATTGTTTTTGCGAGATATAATAGATTGATATCACAACACATCATTTATTACAACACATAATCGTCTTACAACAAAGGATCACATGATCCAATCTTAATACAACATAGGGGATATAGGGATCCAATTACAAAACACATAGCGGAAGCGAAGTAACGGTTGCGGTCCATCTGTTCCACAGGCAACTGTTGACGTCAGGAGTGGTCCTAGTTGTCGTAGACGTCCTGCTGTCCATCTTCCTCGTACTGCTGTTCCTCTTCATAGTTTGGCCATTTGAATAGCTAGGGACAAAGCCATGAGTACTTTTAAAGTACTCGCAAACTAATACTAATGTAAGTACTTATCCATTTTAGTAAGGGGGTGCTAAGCTCTAAGTTTATTTTGATAAGTAAGGGGGTGATAAGCTCTAAGTTTATTTGCATAAAGCCAATTTTAGTTCACAAACTTTTAGTAAAAGCCTCTTCATTTGCTAACTAACTGAAGTGGGAACATTAGTGTCATTCCCACAACTCTGTTGTGATTCAAGTCAAATTCACCATTCACCTTTCATGTTCAAGTCACAAGTCACCATTCACATGTCACATTTTTGAAAAGTTCTAATGACGGAACAATATGGCCTTTCCAATCGTCCGTAACCGTGGACACGGCTATTCGAATAGTTCTACACTCTGCAGAGGTCGTACACTTGTGCCACAACATTTGCAATAATCCGTCAGGGTTAACTGGCCCTGATTTATCACACTCCGTGTGCGGACTACCAACACTAACCTTTCACTTACATACCCTAGTATAGGCACCTCTCGCCATGAGCTTGGCCTCCCAGTGAAGACAAACCGTCAGCCTGGGAACTGCACAGGGCTTGGGCCGGACAATTCACCTCATTCACGTCATTTCACATCAGTTCATATTTCCACGGAGGCAGCCTCGGCATAACCCCTATGACGCTTGTTTAGAGGGAACCCATACTAATATACATAACTTTCTAGTTAAGCCCTTACCCATAATCAGGTATTGTGGGGGTACTTTAAAATTGGAATGGTATCGCATCCGAACCCAACCATCAGTTTTTTGTAAACATTCACCATGTCATTCACAAGTCATATTCACCTTCAAAACTTTCAATAGAATGACTCAACATTCTAAGGTTTTCAAAGTCATTTGATTCATATGTTCCCATCTAGAGTAGTCACTTTTAGTTTTAGCACTAGCAACTAGGCATGAGGGGTGCTAACTAAGTTCTAGCTCTCTAGGCTAAGTTTGAAGCTCTTTGTAGTATTCTACATCTAGACCAAATCAATTATAAGAAGAAGCTTTGGTAAGCAAAGTAAAGTTAAAGCAAGATAAAACTTGGGTTTGGATGAATAAGACTTTAAATACCAATACTAGTGCCATAGTCTCTTGCACTAGTAACTTGGCAAAAGTAGAACTTGCATTGATAATAGCTTGCAATAATCTAGCTTGCCTTGATTGGTACAGTGGTCAAAGTTTTCTTCTTCTTCGTAGAAGACCTCCTCCTCTTCGAAGCCTTCGGTACTAGCGTCTATAAACAGATACGAGGTATACAATCACCAAGCAATACTTAAGTACTAGACTTAACACTCAAAAGGGGTCACACAAGCTAATCTAGCATCACAACATCATTACCATGGTGGTTGGCTTTGTTTCCTTTTTAAAATAATTTCCTCTCATTGAAATATTTATTAGGGTTTCTATTTATTTCTTTTGAGAAATAATTTCCTCTCATTGAATATTAATAAGATTTAATATCTTCAAATAATAAGTATGAGATCATGTTGACCAAGGTCAACACTTCATATTTACCATTTGGGGAAAATGATTTAAATGAGATACTACATCTCATGCAATTTAAATACTACATTTGGAAAATGATTTAATATTCTCAAGTAATAACATATGGGGTCATGAAGACTAATATCATCACCTCACATTGAATTATTTGAGAAAGTGATTTAAATGAGATGCTACACCTCATAGATTTGAAATACTAAATTTGAAATAGTTTATATGAGCTAGAAATGACTATATAGCCATTATTTGAATCTAGCCCATTATCATATGAAACAACCATGTCATATTTTTGCATAAACAATTAGAGTTTTTGAAATGTGAATTGTGAGAGGTGGAATCACCTCAAAATTCATTATGGTTGTTTTTTTAAATAATTGTTTGAATTTTGAAAAGGTACTGACTTGTTATTTTTCTTGCAGGTGATCTGTAATGAGCTAGGGTTTTAGACCAGTGGGGTTTGTTAGATCTTTTCATCTACTTTCACACGAAATTGGAATCACTCAATTTGGGTTTGTAGATTTGAAGTTATTCCATTTTGAACACAGCACCAGTATTGGATTCGAATTAAACGAATTAAACCGAATTCAAATAGTTGGGCTTAGGCGGGAAACTAAACGGGCCAGAGAGAGAAAAGAAAATGGGCCAGCCCAACTGCGCGTCTCGCACGCGTGGGCTGCCTGACAGCGGGACCCGCCTGTCAGCGGCTAATCAACCCGAAACGGTATGAACTAACGCGGGCCGCAGGATTAGATCGTGATCGAACGACGGTTGATCATCGTCGTCTCCGACGAGATCGAGCCTTACTGGCGGCGAGCCTAGGGGGTCGGCAGCTCACCGGAGGTCCGGCGGTCATCGGCGTTGATGCAGGGCGGCGTTGTCGAGGATGGCGAGGCTCCTTGTACCGGCGGCGTCTCCTGGGGCGGCTCCTAGCTCCGACGATCTTGCAGCGGTACTGGCGGCGCTCCGGCGATCGATTGGGGCTCTGTGGATGGAATTGGGATGAGGGATTTCTTGAGGAGGATCAGGGAGAGGAGAGGAGTGAAGTGGTGTGAAGAATTAGAGTGGGGGAAGCCTCCTTTTATAGGGTTGAGGAGGTTGGCAAGGTGAGAGAGAGAGAGGGGAGGAGGGTGACATGGTGAGCATGGTGGTGGTGACCAAGGGGATGGCATGGCCATGGCATGGATCCTCTATGCATTTTTCTTGGTCTATGAGGGCAATGCAAGCTTAGGTGAGGTAAGACCAAGGTATGTGACGTGGTTGGCAAGGATAGAGAGAGTTATAGTATGCACAAAAGATCATGGCCAACATGAGTGACATATGCCATGACCTTGGCATGGCTTGTGTCATGGTGAGCATGGCTAGGCAATGTGATGTCATTGGGAGTTGTTGGAGTACAAGGTGAACTATAGATGAGCACAAGAAAAAGGGGAGTGAGGTGGGGAATAGTGGGTAGAATAGTGGTTGTACTTTTTATTCAACTATGTGATCACCATATGTGAGATGCAATGGTCTCATTTGACTTTGAATTTGACTAAAATACTTTATGGCTGTGATCTAAATAATGTTTGGCATCAATTGGTGGTCTTGGTTTGCAATTTGGAGTTGGTTTGTGAAAAATCCAAAATTTGGGGAATCTAGAATCTGATTCAAAGTTGGCACTTTGCATGCTTATATTGAGAGTTTGACTTTGAATCAGCCAGGTTGACTTTGACCAAGTTGTTAACTTTTATGAGTTCAATATATCTGGGCAAAAATATTAGAAAGTTTAGTTTAGAAAGAATTAACCAAAGGGGCTCAAAGTAGGTAACATGTTAAAAGTGGCAGATTTGACCATTAGCATATGTAACTTAGATTTTAATTTTTCCTTTGATTTGTGTTGCTTTTCTTTGACCCAAATTGTATTGTTTTGTGTTCAAATGGTATAGTGTTGTGTTTAAGCAATTAAAATAAATAAAGTGGGGCATTTGCTCAAATTTGCAAATTTGCCATACACTCACATATGTCTCTCTCCTATTTGATTTTTTTCTTTCTATTTTGTTTCACTTCGGATTTGGCTTGGTGAGTACTAGGTTGGGTTTGTTAAGGTTTTCAAACCATCTACACAAGGTAGATCATGACATAGGCCTATCTTCACAAATAGGGCCATAGGCTCATATGTGCCTCTACTTCTATTTTATTTTCTTTTTAATTTATTTCCATTTGATCCTAAATGCATGGTTGTGGCTTAGGATCTATTTCAAATTCTTCAAACACGCATTCATGGTATTAGCAAACATTCCATTCATTCACATAATAGAAAATATTTTGGAAATAGGCAAGTTTTTGTTAACCCTAAAAATTGGATAATTGAAATTATGGTTCTTAATTGTTTCAAAATTTTGGGGTGTTACAGATTTTCTCTCCACACTCCCCCCCCCCACACACCCGGTGGATCACCATTTTGTCTTTCAAAAAAATAAGAAATGATAGAAATTTAAAAAATAAAATCCTTTGACATGACCATTTTATATGTGTTCTAGTTGTTAAAAAAATTTACAAACACGAATTTCGATATATTATTCAAAATGGTGTTATGTTTTGGTAATACGGTATTTCTGTTTGCATACGATCTCCGGTGAAAAACTTTTTTATATGAAATTTATCTACGTAAGTTTTTATATCCGATTTCAACACCCTACGGCCATTTAGAGATTTTTTAGAATCCTCAAAATAAACAATTAAATAGGATTTTTCTAAGGTTTTAGATCTCGGTGATTTTTTTTCAAAAAAAGAGATACAACCGGCGCACATTGCGCTAGCAGTGCGTTACCTCTTCTACTTCCTCACTTTCTCCGCACGTCCTTATCTTTCCCTCCTCCTCATGTTCACCTTCTCCTTTCTCCTCCTCTTTCTCTCCTCCTCCTCTTTCCTTTTTCCTCCTCCTCCGGGTGTGTTACCACCAGTGTGCGCTGGTTCGCCGGTGGTAGTGTTTTTTGGTGCGCCCGCGATTGGCGTTTTCCTAGAAGTGGATGGATTGGATGGGATTTGGCCGTACACACATATTTTTGGTCGTGCGGCTTCAGGAGGGAGTGACGCAAAGCTTTGCTATCTGTAGCCATCATGAGACATGCGGGTTTTCAATTTCCATGGAGAAGACCGTGACATAGAATGTTATGTCGGTTGAGGTCTAGTAAAGGCGGACGGAGTCTTCGTGGAGAATAGAACTTTGATTTGTGTTTCTTGACTTGCAGCAGCGACATCAGTAGGCAGGGGTGACAAAACAAGAGAATTGAAGAGTCTTATCTTTCAGGCTGAAAACCCAAGGTCTAGCTTTAATTAGTTGTGCCTCGCAGTGACCTTGCTAAAGGCATTGTTTTGAGATGGCAGACTTCCTCTAGGATGAGAATCCAAGGTCTGATATTAACTGGTCATGTCTGGTATTGTTTGAGAGCGTGGACTCCGGGTGCTATATAGGAAGTGGTTATTGTTGCATCTGTAATGTTTTGATCACCGTGGTGGGATCTTTCGTTTCTTCTTCTTATGTTTTTAGTAGCGCCATGTGCATCCATAATGTCTTAAGCACATCTCCTTGTTGCAGAGGCTGTGTGGAATTGATATCTCCACGATATTAATATATTCCCTTTATTAGGAAAATGATTTTTGAGAAGGGAAACAATGCACCGGTCTCTACACAAAAAATGAACAAGTTGTTTATAGCTCAAATACCGCTCAAGGCAACGTAAAAAATTCAAAGAAGGTTCTCAATTAGACTGCCGCCAACCACACTGGTTGAATATTACCCGTACAAACCTTCATCACTTTATTGCATACGGAATCGATATAGCTTCTACATCACCTACATGCAAATATGACCATTATAATTTTCTATACATATTTTTACATCTTTTTAGTATTGAATAAATTAAAATATAACAATACATACTACATGGTAATATAGGGGGAGGGTAGGAACCAGCTAGAGCCGTAGTGGTGGCACACTACTGACCGGATGCACCACAGGTAACATGGCTAGCAGTGGCGCACCTCTTTCTGGTGCGCATGACTATCGGCTAGCCCTTTGTCTAGTAGTGGATGGCCGACCGTCCTCAGAGATGGCGAGATCGAAAGCACCGTACCAACGGTGCTCAGATCCGGTGGGAGGGGAAATACCCGAACTTCCCCACCAACCATGGAACCCAAGCAGTGCCCAGGCCAGATCCCCGCGAGAGGAAGCCGAGAGGGGGAAGAAGGGACCGCCGCCAGCCACCGGGAGAACCCGAGCCAAATCGTGGTCAACACCACCCCAAGTGAAATCCGACCTACACCACTCCCAAGGTGCAGCAGAGGTACTGGCGGAGAGTCGGCGCCCGAGCGAAGGGGCGGCCACCGTCGACCAACCAGGAGCACGGGCCGCCAGATGTTGGTCCTATGTGGGGAGGAGCAGCGGGGAGGCCCCGCCGCCGGCGTCGTCGGCCTCACGGGCTTCGCCCGGCGGCGTCCGACGACGACGACCGGAGGGTACGTAGGAGGAGGAGGGGAGGGGTGGCGGTGGCTAGGGTTAGGGTTGCCTACATTGCACAATTCGGTACGACCGAGATGATCCTCATTTATATTAGGCGCAAAAATTATCTCACCATCTTTACCATCTTTAGTCGAGAGTCTCGAGACGTTTCAATCTTGGGCCTGCTAGCTTGTGATAGTACGTGGTGGTGACTCGGGCGCGTGACTGTGTGTTTCGCTCCACCTACAACTAGCTCGCCAATAAGCACATTTTCCCGTACGCACAAAGAAGAGTGCAACACACGCGCACACACGGATACGGCACACCCGTGCCACAAGCGCACGCGCCCGTGTCGTGCGTGCGGCCCGGCGGCCCGTGGCCATGTCCACCGAGGCGCTCCTCACAGGCGGTAGCGATGGTGGCGTCGGAGGAGTGGCGAGCCGGCGCCTGAGCATCGACGACGCGCTTGTGCAGCACGCCGGCGAGTTCGGGCGATGGCAGCTGCGGCACTTCGTGCTGGTCTCGGCTGCGTGGGCTCTGCAGGCGCTGCACACCATGGTAATAATCTTCGCGGACCGCGAGCCAGCCATGGCCTGCGCCGTGGGGGATGGACGGTGTGGCGACCGGTGCGCTGGCGCCGCGGCCGGGTGGGTGTGGGCGCATGGGAGCGGCTCGTCGACGGTGGCCGAGTGGGGGCTCGTCTGCGATGAGCGGTACAAGGTCGGCCTCGCCCAGGCTGCCTTCTTCGCCGGCTGCATGATCGGTACGTCCTACATCAGTGCTTTGCTGCCATCGATCGGTTGATTCTCCCAAAGATGCTCGTGCTACCTAGTATTTGGTCCGGAAGCGCGTACGCGTTGGTTGGGAAGATGACGGACGTTCCGGCGTGGCTGGTCATGGCAACCTGAAGTTGTCATATACTCCAGTTAGAGGATTCGATCGTTCGTCGTAGTTCCTAGTGATCTTAACGTCTTTAACCGGGCGTAGTTCTTGATAGACGGGGCTGTCGGGCGGAGCACATGGAAAATTGACGGTGGTAATGAATTCTGGATGTTGACGTGCGGAGACTCTAGTCTAGAACTCTGGATAGACATTGCTACAGAATGTGGTAGTATCCAGTTCGAGCAGTAGTTGCAGCTGCATTTGCTTTTTTTTTTTTAGATAACAGGCAACACATTGCCCGACTTTAAACTAATAAAGCCATACTTTGCTTTTCTTTTTTGACTATATACTAGCTTTATATCGTCGTATTCTAGGGTATTTCTGAAAGTCAAAGCTTCCATCGCACGCATGGACGTTCCTGGGTTCTTGTGCATTCTACAATCGATGTGTTAGCATTGTATTCTAATTCATTATTTAATTATATAAACTAAACAAGTTCACAATGCCCAATAGAAAGCTAGCTGTCAATTTCATTGATCTTATCTGAACATCATCACTCAGAGTAAGGAGAAACCTCGCTTGGATTTGTCAGCTACTGGAAATAGATACACTTGGGGATCTTTTCGACGACTTAAGAATCCCCTAGACATCCGGAAAGCTTTCGACTCTGTGAGGTGGGATTTCATCATGGAGCTCCTCAAAAGACATGGTTTCCCTCCTAGATTTCGGGATTGGATCTCCGGGCTTCTTTGCTCCTCCTCATCGCGAGTCCTACTCAATGGTGTGGCCGGCCCCCCTTTTCTTCATGGACGCGGATTAAGACAAGGAGACCCACTTTCCCCCCCTTCTTTTTGTGCTTGCCATTGACCCGCTACAACAACTTCTAGAATTGGCAACTCGAAATGATCTACTCCACAAGATTAGAAGAAGAAGTTTGGTAATGAGAACCTCCCTTTACGCGGATGATGCGGAGGTATTCGTGGCGCCAATCAAGGAAGATATTCAAAATCTTTCCAACATCCTTGCCTTGTTTGGGAATGTAACTGGCCTTGAGACAAATTTCCAAAAAAGCGTGGTGGTGCCTATCAAGTGCGATGAGGTTAATCTTGAGGAGGTCCTCGCGGGGCTACCGGTTATGCGTGGGACCTTCCCCTTGAGGTATCTTGGCCTCCCGCTCTCGGTGTACAATCTCAAGCGGGTTGATTTCCAACCTCTTGAAGACAAGCTGGGTGGCAAGCTTGTCACTTGGGATGGAAAGAACATCAACATTGCGGGCCGAGGAACACTTATCAAATCCGTTCTTACCTCCCAAGCGATCTTCCACCTCACGCCTCTCACCATACCGCCGGGGTGCTACACAAGCATGAAAAAGATTGAAAGAGCTTTCCTTTGGGCCGGCACTAAGGAGGTCACCGGGGGAAAGTGCAAGATTAATTGGGAGGCGGTGGCTAGACCAACTTGTTTGGGTGGCCTCGGGATTCTACACCTCGAGAAGTTTGCTCGTGCTCTACGCCTACGGTGGCCTTGGTATGAATGGAAGGAGCCCCATAGACTTTGGGTTGGCTTGGGGAACCCATGTGATGAGGTAGACATGGACATCTTCTATGCCTCCACCACAATCTCCATCGGGAATGGGAAGATTGCTCCTTTTTGGGACTCTCCGTGGCTCAATGGAAGGAAGCCCAAAGACATTGCGCCTCTTATTTTTGGGGTTTCAACGAGGAAGAAGTGGAATGTGGAGCAAGCCACAAGAAACAATGCGTGGATTTCAAAGATCAAGTTGGAGGCCAATTTCTCACTTCATCATCTTACCGAGTTCATCTCCCTTTGGAGAGAGTTGAATGGGGTTACTCTAAGAGAGGGTGTACAAGACGATATTGTTTGGAACCTCAATAGTAGCGGGACATACTCCACCACCTCCGCATATAAGGCTCAATTCTTCGGTGCTACCTCAACCGTTATGAACAAGTTGGTTTGGAAGGTTTGCCCCACCCCCCACCCCAAAATGAAGTTCTTTGCTTGGTTGGCCATCCACAATAGGCTTTGGACCGCCGATCGCCTTGAGAAGAGGGGTTGGACAAATTGTGGCCTTTGCCCGCTTTGCAAGCAAACTCAAGAAACGGCGGCTCACCTCCTCTCACATTGCCGCTTCACTAAGAGGCTTTGGGAAATGGTGAAGGTTTGGCTCGGGACCGACTCCTTTGACACCAACGGGTGGACGGATGATATTGCACTTCAATCTTGGTGGTAGAATATGTCGTCTACAAATGTTCCAAACCGGAAGGCCTTGGCTTCACTAACCATCCTTGTGAGTTGGACAATATGGAATGAGCGAAATGCTAGAGTCTTCCGTAACAAGTCCACCCCTCCTTTGGTCCTCCTCAATAATATAAAGACGGAGGTGAAACTTTGGATGTGCGCCGGGGCTAAGTGCTTGAGTCATGTAATAACGGGAGAGTAGTCCCCATGTACTCTTTTTTTCTTTTATCGCTTGTCATGTCATGACTCTTCTCCTTATTTAATGAAATGAGGCAAATCTTTTGCCTCCCGTTCAAAAAAAAAGAATCCCCTAGACAGATTCAGTGCATATGTCTGGTCTTGATTCGAGATTCGTTGGACAGTAGACGCCTAGCCAACAGAGACTAATTCAGTTTCAAATTGTGTTTCAGAGGTTGTTGCATCAGTACAGCGACACTGAAGTGACATGCTTTCCATCACACATGCTCGTAAGTCGGGTAATTGAGGAAACGAGTAGTATTAACTACCCCAGTCCGGCCCAGGAAGAGATCATAATTAAGAACGATGCTCTGAATCTCTTGCGCTGGTTACTGTCATCCAGTGTTTCTTAATTTCATGTATGGTTAAACAAGATAAGTTTCTATGTGATGTTGATGGGGGTTGGGTAGAATTCGCGCGAACAGTGAATGTTTCGTAGCAGGCTGGAAAGACGGGAACCCGGCAGGCAAATAATTGTTTCTTCAAGGCTCTCAAAACCAGTGACGATAGCTTCAGAGTTTCTGAGAAGCGGTTCGTGGAAGACGGCATATTGATGTATGTGAAGTTGATTGACCTGCGTAGCTTCTACGTGGCCATTGGAGCTATGCCAATTTTCTAGGTTAGGATCAGCTGCAACTGGACAACCGTCGAACTCATCAGGATACCGTGGGCTTGGAGTTGCACAAGATTCCAGTTCTTGTGATTATCAATAAAATTGTTATTTTTTGGACAGAAGGTGTAAGACGTAGTCTAGTTTCGAATTAGCGAAGCCCTCAACTAGCCATGAATTACACAAGGCCATGGTTACAAAATAACAGCGGCCGAAAGATACAAGAGAGCACCCTAAACAGCTTACAACTCTATGCTAAAAACAAGCCATAAGATTGTTATTATTCTTAGTAGATTTGTGGTGCTATGTAACTTATTACTGATCGTGGTATTCTTGACAGGCGCGGGCGTGTTCGGCCACCTGTCGGATTCGTTCCTGGGCCGGAAGGGGGCCCTCCAGGTTGTCTGCGTCCTCAACGCCATCTTCGGCCTCCTGACTGCGCTCTCCCCAAACTATTCGTCCTATGCAGCTCTGCGCCTACTCACCGGCCTCAGCACCGGCAGCGTCGGCATCAGCGCGTTCGTCCTCGCGACGGAGCCAATAGGGCCCTCCCGCCGAGGCGCCGCCGGTATGTCCACCTACTACTTCTACTCCGGCGGCATGGCGACCGTCGCTGGCGTTGCAGCGTTTTTCCAGTCTTCCTGGCGCCTCCTCTACGTCGCCACCTCCCTCCCGTCCCTGGTCTTCGCGCTTGCCGTCCTGCCGTCCTTGTCTGAGTCGCCGCGCTGGTACCTCGTGCGCCGGCGACCTGACGACGCCATGCGCGTCCTCCGCGCCATTGCGGCCGCTAACGGCAGGAGTATACCGGATGACATCGGGCTCAAGATTGATGACGAGGACGAAGACACCAGCGAAAATGCCGGAAGGAAGGTGGAGGTGCCGGCGTCGTCAGGCACGGTCCTAGACGCGTTCGTGTCGCGGACGACGCGGGCCAGGCTCGTGCTCTTGGTGCTCATCTACTTCTTTTGCGCGGTAGTGTACTTCGGGTTGAGCCTAAACGTGGTCAACTTGAAGACCAACATTTACCTTAGCGTGGTAGTGAACTCGCTCGCCGAGATGCCGGCGTACCTGCTAACCGCACTCCTCCTCCGCCGCTATGGCCGGAAGCCGCTGGCCATTGGCACAATGTTTCTTAGTGGCGTCTCCTGCACCGTCGCCAGTCTCATTGCCGGCGAAGGTGCAATGAGGTAACTAAACCTTGCTTTCTTGTGTTTTATATATATAGTCACAAGGTTTGACAGCAAATTGATGTATTTTCTCTAACAGCGTGCAACTTCTTGTCAATTTATGCAGTGTATTGAGGATGGCATGCGGGGTGGTCGGGATCTTCGGGATGGCGGGGACATACAACCTGCTGATTGTGTACGCATCGGAGCTGTTCCCGACGGAGGTACGGAATGCGGTGCTGGGGTGCACGTCGCAGGTGTCACAGATTGGGGCCATATTGGCGCCCATGGTGGTGGTGCTCGGGGAGCGGGTGCCTTTCGGGGTGTTCGGCGTGTCGGGGATCATTGGTGGACTGCTGGTGTTCTACCTCCCGGAGACAATGAACAAGCCATTGTACGACACCATGGCCGGACTTGAGAAAGGGGAGCGAGCGGCATCTGGCACCGAAGATGAAGGTGCATCATAGAAGTAGGAAATATGATCAGTTTGTAAGTATCATGGTACAAGAAGATGATGCCCATGTAACCATGTTGGGGGAAAGTGTGGTGGAGCAGGTGCGCTCCACGCACCCACCCGCTTTTTGATTTTTCTTTTTCAACACACTTAGCTAAGAGATGATTGTTTTTAAAACAAGAAAATGCTATTTTTTCTGTACCATATGGCCAACATATTACTAAAATTTAACTAATTACCATTAATTAGTAGGAACGAAAATAAGAAATAACAAATTGTATAACTTTCATGTGTTGACTTTTGCTGGTGTCCTAGAGGGCTAAGGGAAGATACGCCGTAGATGCATTAGGGTTCAACCTGCCTCGGATATAAATTAGAATTCTCTTCCTGATACTAAGATTCCAGAGGAAAATCAAGATCTAGTTGTGGTTAATTTGGCACAATGCCATAGCCACTAAAGACAACACGAAGAGAAGAAATTGGGAGGGGAATACAAAATGTCAGTTATGTGATGAGGAGAACATTCATCATCTTTTCTTTACATGTGCAGCAGCAAAATATGTTTGGAGATGTGTTGCTAGATCCATTGGTGCTGTTAACAGACCTACCTTTTTTTCTTAGTTTTTTTTTGTGATTTTCTCGCTTCCTTCCGGCAAGGCGCAACATCCAGATTGCAGTCATTGCAGCAATCTGCTAGGCAATTTGGAAACTACGCAACAAAGCCTGCTTTGATGGAAAACTGATCAAACCCCCCATTGAACTAATCGATTACTCTGTTGTGTTTATGAAATATTAAGCTGGTTTAACTTTGCAGATCAAGATATGCTTTGAATGGGCGCTGACAATTTGGTGGCTATGGCTCTTGCTGCTCGGGGGGCGAACTCTTCAGGATCCAACTTAATTCGTGACAGATGCACCTAATTCTAGCACTGATGATGATCAGAATCGCCGACGTGGTGGCGGTTGATGACAGTTGGGTATGGAAACTCCCTTTAGCTGTTGATGTTTGATAGTCGCTCCTATCTTTGGACACAGTCTTCCGTCTTGTTTAATCAGGGGTTGTTCTTCTACTTAATTTGCTCTTGGAAACCTCTAGCCGTATTCTTTTGATACAGAATTCGTTTGAGCCTGTTCCTCCTGGACGCTAGCAGTAGGCGGCAGTTTTCTTTTATGTTTTGCCCGCCTTTTTCGTTATGTCTCTAAAATAAAATCAATCCCACTTGCTGTGTTCGCGTTGAAAAAAACAACTTGGGATGCGTTTGGTTGCCTGCATCGAAATCATGGCTCACTGCGCCAGCGAGATGGGCTCACCTGCGCGTTGCGAACGGGCCATGGGACATGAAAGCCAGATCGTTTGGTAGGCTATGCTTTTGCGCGCCGGAGAAGAAAGTCAGGCCCCATCGTTTGGTTACGTACGAGCACAGTTCTAGCCTCACCATTTATCCACATGGTGACCTTACCTCTCACCTCTTTGGCACGTCGACGATCACGAAGGCAGACACCACCATGGCACCATCGCCACGCCAGTCAAAACCATCACCACGTCGCCGACCACAAAGACGAAAAGCACCATGACACCGCCGGTCATGCCGGTCACAAGGATGAGCACATTGCCGACCACGAAGATGAAGACCACCATGACATTGTCGGTCATGCTGGTCACAAGCTTGTGCACGTCACCGACCACGTAGACGAAGACCACCATGACACCATCGGTGACGCCGGTCACACGCATGGGCACGTCGCCGACCACGAAGACAAAGACCATCATGACACCATCGGTGACGCCGGTCACACTCATGGGCACGTCGCCGACCACGAAGACGAAGAGCACCATGACACCGCCGGTCATGCCGGTCACAAGCATGAGCACATCGCCGACCACGAAGATGAAGAACACCATAACATTGTCGGTCATGCCGGTCACAAGCTTGTGCACGTCACCGACCACGTAGGCGAAGACCACCATGACACCATCGGTGACGCCGGTCACACGCATGGGCACGTCGCCGACCACGAAGACGAAGACCATCATGACACCATCGGTGACGCCGGCCACACTCATGGGCACGTCGCCGACCACGAAGACGAACACCACCATGATACCATCGGTGACACCGGTCACAAGAAGCACCATGTCGTCGTCCACGAAGACGAACACCACCAGGACACCGTTGGTCACGCCGGTCACCAGCATGGGCACATCGCCGACCACGAAAACGAACATCACCATGACACAGTCGGTCACGTCGGTCACAGCACGTCGCCGACCACGAAGACGAACACCACCATGACTCCACCACTATGGATTATCATCTCTCACTTCTCACCTATCATCACCACATCGCTATCCATGAAAATGGCGAGCGAGAAGTTGAGAAAAAGTACTCCAAACCTTAGTCACACATACATACAAGTATACTTGTTGCTGAGATACATATCCTTGTATATCCGGATGTGTATCTTCTATAGTTATGTATAGCGATACATATCTTTGTATTTATTATTGGGTCCGTCTCCTTCCTTGTATAGTCGAGGACGTGGCCTATATATGTAACGCCATATGCACCCAATCAATACATTGTGAGTTGCATCCCTTTCTACATGGTATCAGACACCTACCGTTCCTAACCTAGCCGCCGCGCCCCCCCTCTCCCCCGCGCGCGCGGCCCCACCCTCCAACCCTAGTGCCGCCGCCCTTGTGCCGCCGCCGCGTGTGATCCTTCTCACGCCGCGCCGCCGCCGCACCTGCAGTCGCCGCACCTCCCTCCCCAACCCTCGCGCCGTCGCCGTCCCCCGCGTCGTCTTCGCCGTCTCCCGCGTCGTCGTCGCCGCGCCTCCCTCTCCAACCCCCGCGCCGTCGTCGTCCCCCGCGCGCGCGTCGTCATGTCGCCGGTCTCCAACGGCAGCAACTCCTTCGCCTACAACCCGTGGACTGGGGTCACCGCGACACCGCCCTACGCCCCGGCCTTCACCACCACACCGCTGCCCTACGCCCCGGCCTACCACGTCGCGCCACCACCCTACGCGCCGCAACAGCCCGCATGGGACCCGACGCTCTTCGCGGCACTCCAGCAGGCGCCCGCACCTGGCTCTTACGCCGGTGACGGCAACTGGTTTATGGACACGGGCGCCTCGTCTCACATGGCCACTCACCCGGGTAACCTTTCCCATTTCTTTCCCACTTCCACCAAGTCTCGCATCATTGTCGGTAACGGTGCTGGTCTTCCTATTTCTCACATTGGTTCTGCTAATTATCCTTCTACTTCTAAACCACTGTCTCTTAATAATGTCCTTGTGTTTCCCCAGCTTATTCAGAATTTAGTCTCTGTTAAAACTCTTTCTCGTGACAACTCTGTGACTGTTGAATTTGACGCTTTTGGTTTTTACGTTAAGGACGCCCGCACCCGGATGGTCCTCCATCGATGTGAGAGCCCCGGCGATTTATATCCGGTGATGTCGCCTTCCACCCCCGGCGCCGCACCTCGTGCTCTCTCCGCAGGCGTTGATCTTTGGCATGCTCGTCTTGGACATCCCAGTGCCAACATGCTTCACCAAATAATGAGGGTTTTTCGTTTTCATCTACTAAACAGTCTTCACATAGTTGCGAAGCGTGTCGTCTTGGTAAACACGTTCGTCTTCCATTTAGTCAGTCTTCCACAATTGCGTCTTTTCCTTTTGAGTTAACTCATAGTGATGTATGGACCTCTCCTATCCCAAGTAATTCTGGTCTTCTTTATTACCTAGTTATTCTTGATGATTTTTCTCATTTTGTGTGGATGTTTCCCCTCCGTAAAAAGTCTGATGTCGCCACCACTCTCACAGCCTTCTACGCCTATGTTTCCACCCAGTTCGGTCGCCCCATCCACGCCCTACAAACTGACAACGGAAAAGAGTTTGACAATGTCGCCGTCCGCACCCTACTCTCCTCTCACGGCACTATTTTCCGTCTAACCTGTCCATACACGTCCCAACAAAACGGTCGCGCCGAGCGTATCCTCCGCACCCTCAACGACTGCATCCGCACACTCCTATTCCACAGCCATGTTCCCCCCACCTTTTGGCCTGATGCCTTAGCCACCGCCACCCTACTTGTCAACATTCGTCCGTGTCGTCCCCGCTGGAACTATGCACCTCATCACCTCCTTTACGGTTCCCCTCCATCCTACGACGGTCTTCGGATTTTCGGTTGTCGTTGTTATCCTAGTATCGCCGCCACCACTCCTCATAAACTCGCCCCTCGTTCTGTTCCATGTGTTTTCCTCGGTTACCCGGCTAACACCAAAGGCTACCGCTGCTATGATCCGGTTTCTCACCGCGTCTTCACCTCCCGGCACGTGTACTTTGATGAGCATTGCTTTCCTTTTGCACAGAGACAGGTGGTCGCCACTCCTCCTTCGCCCACTGATGGTCCCCGGCGTCGACCCCCTGCCCCGGCAGGTCCGCCGGCTACAGTGCCCTCGAGCTCGGACTCGGGCACTGCCTCGTCGTCCTCCGCCGCGCCCATGAGCTCTGGCTTGGGCGCTGCCTCGCCACCCTCTGGGTCACCCTTGAGCCATGTCTCGGGTGACCCCACGCCGACACCAGCGCCGACGCCTGCCTCGACGCCGCCTGCGTCGCCCTCGAGCCTTAGCTCGGGCGCCGCGCCGTCTTCGCCGGGCGACGCGCCTTCGTCGGGTTCATCCACCTCGACGCCGCTTGCGTCGCCCTCGAGCCTCAGCTCGGGCGCCGCGCCGTCTTTGCTGGGCGACGCCTCGTCTCCGGCTCCGCCTCCTCCCCCACCGGCCACGGGGGCCCTCACGCGCGCCCGTGCAGGGATTCGCGTCCCGAGCACGCGGTACCCCTCGGATGAGTACGTCTGCACCGCGTCGACTTCCGCGCCTTCACCATCCACACCATCGCCCCTGCCCGCCTCTGCTCGGGCTGCTCTCCGCGACCCGCAGTGGCTTGCGGCCATGCAGGACGAGTTCGACGCCCTGGAGCGGAACCAGACATGGACGCTTGTTCCCCGACCCCCTCACGCCAACATCATCACCGGGAAGTGGGTCTTCAAGCACAAGTTCCATCCGGACGGTACTCTTGACCGTCACAAGGCGCGGTGGGTGGTTCGTGGATTTCGCCAGCGTGCCGGCGTCGACTTCACCGACACCTTCGCCCCGGTTGTCAAGCCCGGGATGATCCGCACAGTCCTTCAGCTCGCGGTCTCCCGTGCGTGGCCCGTGCACCAGATGGACGTCTCCAACGCCTTCCTTCACGGCCATCTCGAGGAGCAGGTCTTTTGCCAGCTGCCCACATGCTTCATCGACAGCGCCCACCCCGACCACGTGTGCCTGCTCTCGCGCTCGTTATACGGGCTCAAGCAGGCCCCACGCGCCTGGTACCAGCGCATCGCAGCGTTTCTTCACCAACTCGGCTTCCGCTCCACCTGCTCTGATGCCTCGCTGTTTGTGTACAACAATGGCGCCACCACCGCGTACCTTCTGCTCTACGTAGACGACATCATCTTAACGGCCAGCTCCACGGACCTCCTGCGACAGATCACCGAGCGTCTTCGCGCTGAGTTTGCCCTCAAGGACTTGGGGCCCCTGCACTACTTCCTCGGCATCGAGGTCGTACGTCGCACCGACGGCTTCTTCCTTCATCAGCGCAAGTACGCCCACGAGCTCCTGGACCGCGCCGGTATGCTTAATTGCAAACCCGCGGCCACGCCTGTCGACACGAAATCCAAGCTCTCCGCCACGGATGGTTCGTTGGCCACGGACGCGTCATTTTATCGCTCCATCGTCGGTGCCCTACAGTACCTCACCTTGACCCGCCCCGAGCTGCAGTATGCTATCCAGCAGGTGTGCCTTCACATGCACGCTCCGCGGGATCCTCATTGGGCTGCGGTCAAGAGGATCCTCCGCTACATTCGTGGCACCATGGACTTCGGCCTCTCCCTCCATGCCTCAACCGCCACGGACATCGTCGCCTACTCGGACGCCGATTGGGCAGGCTGCCCCGACACGCGTCGCTCCACGTCTGGCTACTGCGTCTACTTCGGACCTTCGCTCATCTCCTGGTCGTCCTAGCGACAACCCACGGTCTCTCGCTCCAGCGCCGAAGCGGAGTACCGGGCTGTTGCTAACGCGGTTGCCGAGGTCTCCTGGCTGCGGCAACTCCTCGTTGAGCTCTCATGTCCTGTTGCCAAAGCCACCGTGGTCTATTGCGACAACGTCTCCGCCGTCTACCTCTCCGCCAACCCGGTCCACCATCGCCGCACCAAGCATATTGAGTTGGACATCCACTTTGTTCGGGAACAGGTGGTCCTTGGACACATTCGAGTACTTCATGTGCCCACCTCCCAACAATTTGCGGATATTATGACCAAGGGTCTCCCTACGATATCTTTTGAGGAGTTTCGGTCCAGTCTATGCGTTCGACCAGGCGACGCTTCGACTGCGGGGGGGGGGGGTGTTGAGATACATATCCTTGTATATCCGGATGTGTATCTTACGTAGTTATGTATAGCGATACATATCTTTGTATTTATTATTGGGTCCGTCTCCTTCCTTGTATAGTCGAGGACGTGGCCTATATATGTAACGCCATATGCACCCAATCAATACATTGTGAGTTGCATCCCTTTCTACACTTGTGAGTCAATTATGTATCAGCGTATGTACACCGAAACAAAAACCTGTCAACATGAAAGTCATGCGAAATGGTGAGGTGAACCTACTGCTGAAAGAAAATCTCAAACGGTTGAGCGTGTGCGACAAATTTGACAAAATTCGCTTAAAACTACATACACGAAATTGACGATTTACGACTGACGAAAATCGAAACCGATTATGAGAATTGATTCGTATCATCGACACGCATCTTTTTCATGTACATCTTATTTTGATTCGGACTATATTTGTGTTGATTTGAGAGAAGGTGTGTGGAGTAGTGTAACGGAGAATAAACCTAAAAAAGAGCTCGTGCAGCGGTTGCATCGCTGGAGCCAAAGTGGCCCGAGAAATTACCGATTCAGACGTTCCTCGAGATGCATGCAAAAAGCTGCTTTAAAAACCGTGCAATATAATAATACGGCTCTGCCCATATAATCAAATAGACCAAAAATTGCTGATCCGATGCGAGCCATCGGGCTCGCAAGATAACCAAAGGCGGCATTGGAGTATGGAGCCGTCATGGGCTGTCCTTCCGAAGTTTCGAGCAAGCAGCGGTAGTGGCCCGCTTCTGACCCGGCGCAGCGATACGTGCAGATGTCCATACGTGCAGATGGCCATACGTGCTTGCCTTGTGATCCTTAATTGCACGTTACGTGCCGCTTGTGCGTTCGTACGGTTGCGACTCGTGTCGAGCGATGCTGCAAAATACGACTAATTTTGGAGGGAGCAGCGCTACACGTATTCACTAGTAGAAAACCTCTCATCCATCTAAGCCATAAATACCAGTTCCCTTACGAACCGGTACTAAAGGGTGTATTAGTACCGGTTGCACTGCTCAAACCTTTAGTACCGGTTCGTAAGGACCTTTAATACAGGTTCGTGACACGAACCGGTACTAAAGGGTTTGCGTCACTGAAAAACCTTTAATACCGGTTCGTGACACGAACCGGTACTAAAGGGTAGACCTTTAGTACCGATTCGTGTCACGAACCGGTATTAAAGGTTTTTCTGCTCCCCCACGCAGCTCCACCCCCCCTGTGGATCGCCTTTTTTGACACTGTAAAATAGAAAAGAAAATGATAGAAAATTCAAAAAATAAAATGTTTTCACATTCTTCTATGTTATGCAACCTACTATTAGGAAAAATTAAGAAATTCGAATTTTCACTTTTTTTGCAGAAAAGTTTTGAAAAATGGTAAAACCGCAATAACTTTTGCATACGACGTCGAAAAAATACGTATAATATATCAAAAAAATCCTGGGAAAAAGTTACATCCGAATTCACCAGGGTTTACCCGGTTAGCCAATTTTTAGATTCTCAAAATTCCAAATGAAAATATGAAAGCAGGAAGATTTTAGTTTTTTTCCAGAAATTTAAAATTTTATATATTTTTATTTTTTTTTAATTAAAATATTAATTGTAAGATTTTTTGAGTCCTAACATATTACTATTACTTTTATCAAATTATAAGATTTTCAATTTTTCAAGTTTTAGGTTTTGCAAAAAATATTAAATTTTTTAAAAATAATTAAAAATAATAAAAATTAAAAAAGTTAATTTTATTTATTTATTCAACATTATTATTACATCATTACTTTTATTTATTAAAACAATTATTTGGAATTCAAACGATAAAAAGTGTGACATCGACCAACATGTTAATAGGATTGATATGATACTATTAACACATACATGCGCGCGAAGCACTTGGAAGTGGAACGGGATGGAACTTGGAAGTTAAGCGTGCTAGTGCGGGAGTAGTGTGAGGATGGGTGACCGACCGGGAAGTTTGACTACGGGTAAGTAATTTGACTAGAGATTAAGTGTAGTTAGAGACTAACGGAAATACTAGTAATTCTGAAAAAATAAAAAAAAAGGCCGTGAAAAAAGGGTGTGAAAAATAATTAGAAAAAATGGAAAAAAAATTAAACGAAATAGGCTTTAATACCGGTTCGTGTTACGAACCGGTACCAAAGGTCTCCAGCCCCACGGGTTCCTCCGTGCCCACGTGGAGGCACCTTTAGTACTCGGTTCAGTAAGCAACCGGTACGAAAGGCGGGGGGCCTTTAGTGCCGGATAATTAGTACCGGTTGCTCAACCGGTACTAATGCCCCTATGGAACCGGTACAGATGAGCGTTTTTCTACTAGTGATTGCATCTGTTAGTACAGTCTATGCATGGCTGTTGAAAGAACAAAAAAATTTGTCTATGCATACCTACGTGCTACTCTCAAGCGGGAGTTGGCGCCATGCTGCAAAATTGAAACCAAAAACGTGTCCTGAGGACACGTTGTTTCCAAACCAATTGAAAGCAAAGTATGAAGTCTGGCCGCGCAACTACCAGGGAGGCAGGGAAAAGAAATCTTGTCTGCTGATTAATGGATCTGGAAGATTTTTCCTCGCCTACGCGCAGTGGATCTGACGACTGTCTTGGCAGCTATCGATCGGCGGGCAGTACCGCCGCCCAGTACCTACTACTCCCTCGATCCGTTAAGCATGGTCAAGCCGGCCACCAATTCCTTCCTCACGTGTTTGAATTTTTCTTTTTACGAAAACCTCTATTATTAATCGTGAACAACAGTACAAAGAGATTTAAAAGTAATAAAAATTATAAATAAATCATTGAACCACCTAGCTAGCGACGACTACAGGCACTAGCGCGAGCCGAAGGCGTGCCGCCGTCCTCGCCCCTCCATCACCGGAGCCAGACAAAGCTTGTCGTAGTAGAGCTTGTTGTAGTAGACAGACGGAAAATCATCGTGCTAAGACCCAAAAGAACCAGCGCACCAGAGCAGCAACCATCGCCAAGAATGACAACCATAGATCGGAATAGACTGACATAAAACCACACCAGCGAACACGAAAACCGACCGGATCCTAGGAGATCCACCGGACACACAACTTCACACGTCCTCCGCTAGCGCTAGACGTACCACCAAAGTGAGGATGGGGTGGGGAGAACCTTATTCTAACTTCACGAAGTAGCTGTCGCCTCACCATCCCAAAGAAGATACTGAAAACAAACTAAACGAAGAACGGAAACCTTCCTGCCGACGAGAGGCCGTGATCCGCCACGTATGCAAGACCCCAAGGTCACTGGAAACGGAGCAGACCGGCAGTGCCGCCGGCAAGAGGGACAGAACCTAGCTAGATGCATGGGTTTCACGATCGCCTCCTGTGTCCTCTCTCCACGTGCTTGAATATTTGGTCATAGATAGAAATCCCGGCTCAGCCTGGCCATCTAGGACGTAATTAGTTGCTTGCTAAGTGATTTTCCATTTTCAGTGGGCTAAGTTTCATACATTTGGTAGCCCACGTAGTAAACAGTTATGTACTGAACATGTTTTTTTCAAAGCAGCTCAGCTGCAAGTAAAAGTTGGTCGAAGAGGCACGCTTGATTTCACCGTTCCTCCACATTCAGGCTATGGCGGATGCAATGTGAAAAAAAAACGTGCACGCGTCAAGAAGAGCAAGAAAAGCCGCGACACATCGAGAAAACGCATCATAAATTTCCTCACCGTCCAGTCTCCTATTCACTCTCCGCCATTCTCACTCATCCTCTCCTCTCCCTTCTCTCTCTTCTCGCCACCGGCGGTTGTACAACCGCCGGTAGATCAAGACCGCCGCCACGACGACAGAAGAGCGGGAAATCGAAGCCTTCATCGAGCAAACCTTCAATGACATCGACCGAGAGGCGTTTTCCCGGTTCAAGTTGCTCGGCAAGGATAACAATGCCGGTAAGACTCAATTCCAAGGTCATAGGCTTGAATGTGCGTAGATCTGTGGTACTATGAGAAATATTGTATGATTATTTAAAGCATGCATGGTAGATCCGTTGAGTTTGCGGTAACTCGCTTGTTTCGGATGGTTAATTCTTCTTCTTCTTCTTGGCCAGATCTGATTTTTATGTAGACTGCATATTAGATTGCAAGGATTTTACTGTTCATCTGATGATTAGACTCCAACACTAAGCCAGGAAGGGTTGTTCCATCTGAACCTATTGGCACGATCAAAGACCATTGTTTGATCATGTCGTAGGTTCGGTATGATCATCTCTTCCAATGGCGTATGCTATGTTCGATGAGGCCAACTGTTTACTATGAGGGCATGATTTGTTGTAATCCCTGCATACTATGAGGCCACGATTTGCTCTTCAATGTTTTGCTAGTCTTTAAGCTGATGATTAAAATGATCACACATTAAATGTTTCCTTCTGATCTTGAGTAATCTACAATTACGAATGACTGCGCATAGCTTTTGGTTGGAAAGAATCATTCGTGCCGCAAAGTGGTCAATATGAGGAATCAAGAATGTTACAGGTGGATTGCCGATGATAGAAATGTCGGCGAGCTTGTGTGATGTCGAAGATCAATGCTTTGTACAACGTACTTGGTAGATACAGATTCATCCGGCCGATCGTGTTATATGAGGCACATTATGTATGTGTGTTCATTATGTATGCTTGTACACCATGCTTGTTCATGTAGACACTTATCTTTTTTCTCCATGTAAATGCATTTTTTTGCAGGGCTCGAAGATGATGACGGGTGCACTTGCGCATAAGTTTGGCGAGGGCTATTCCAGAGAAGCCAGAGAGGGCACCCCTGCCCAAGAGGCCAAGGGGGATGCCTGTCAAGGACGGACATTTCCTTAACGACGTCGGTCCAACCCACTTTGCTAAAATGGTGATGTCAGTTTGGTTGGAAATGCTTCCAATTCAAACAGGCCGTCAATACCGGTCTTGGCACCGTCCCGAAGATGATCATCCAGAAGACGGACACCGGTACTCCTCGATGGTCAAGCTGAAAGGCGTCAACAACATAGTCTACCTGGATCAAGAGTGGCATGGAATTGCCATTGCTCATGAGATCAAGATTGGATACATCATGACCTTCAAGGTGCTCAAGGGTGACGTCTTCAAGGTCACCATCTTCGACTATAGCATGACGAAGGTCGTGAAGAGATGCCCACAACATGATCCAGCCTTTGCCATGATCGATGTGTGACTAATCTACCTGGTGTTATGTCTGTCATATATCTTTATCGTTGAACTATGTTTGCATTCCTGCTAAACTATGTATTGTTGTTGTATGAGCTACTATTTAATTGTTCGTATGAAGTATTGATCGTTTGTCATGGTAATATTGTGTCTTTAATCATAATATGCTTCATAGTAATGCACAAATGGGTTGGTAACCTCACAAGTTCGAGAAGGGTTATCATATTCCATGTTCTGCATGTAACCAAACACCATGTTTAGTTTTCTTCCGAGTCTAAAACAGCCTACCAATCGAATGGTCTTTCGTTTCTCAAACCGGGTGTAAATAAAATTAGTGATGAGGACATCCCTACCTCACTACTACCTCCGTCATTACCAACTGAAGATGAACCTGCTGTGAAGCTCAAGTCCAATAAAGTCAGGATTGGACCAATGACACGAGCTCGTGCGAAGCTACTTAAACAACGAGGTGAACTTGTTTCTAAACGATACTTTGATTGATGAGAACTTTATACTTGCCTAAGTCCTATTATTTATGTATCATCAGGTATCAAGAGGAGACGAGCATCGCACGAGGAGAGGAGCAGCTGGACATGAAGACGGACGTCAAGATGGCCGTGAAGCTGGACATGAAGCTGGACATGAAGATATCTCATGGACGCGCGAGGGAGGAGCGGGAGGCATGCGCGAGAGGAGAAGAAGAAGTCCAGGCCGGTCCAGAATCCGGTCAGACCGGCCCCCAGATCGGCCAGCCCGGTCCCTGGCCCGGTCGACCGGTCGCAAACCGGACGTCAACCGGAGGAAGCCCCTCGTACCGGACGAAAACCGGAAACTTCGCAGTTTTCCGGTCTACAGCCCGGTTGACCGGACCACTGACCGGACAGCCCGGTCCATAGCCCGGTTGACCGGACCACAAACTGGACCGGCCGGTCCACAGCCCGGTCGACCGGACCCCAGACCGGATATGTCCGAGTCTGTCTCGACCAGATCTATTCTGGGTCGGTTTTACTTGTAGTTTTTCGACCAGAACTCGTCCCGGACGCCTATATAAGTGCCTTGGACGACCCCCTAGCTGCTTTAGACCACGTTTAAGATAAACCCTAGTTCTTAGTTGTTTGCTCTGCAAAACTATTGAATTCCCTACACCATATTGCTCGGATATTGTGTAGATCCTGTTTAAGTCTTGTGTGATCTGCTGTTCCATTGGGAATTAGACGGTTGCAACTTACCGCTTCGTGGTCGGCGGCTACGTGTGCAAGTGTGTGGAGTTGCGAATATCTTGCAGGGTTGAGAGCTGTTGCATCTTGCGACAGGGACCAATCGAGAGATCTCGTTGCGTCATACAAGTTATCATCCACTTCATCGTCGTATATCTCCGCTGCCATCACCCGTGATCATCATCACCACCGTTGCTTACTGAGAAGATCGGGCCACCCCTTATCATCTTGGTATCAGATTTCCAGTTTTCCTCGGTAAGCCATCCACAATCCACCCCATAGTTGAGTTGTGAGTGTTTTCCTATCCAGAAAAAGCCAAAAAAAAATTAGGGTTAGGGTTTGCCATAGCCATAGATTGCACTAATTTTGAGTTTTAGTTGCTTTTCGTAGTTGTTTTTGCGTACCTTTATCTTTGGTCTAGTAGAATTGTTAGGGTTTGTGTTTTCATCTAGTTTATCATCTCGAGTCAGTTTTTGTTTACTCCGAGTCCACATAGCATACAGTGTGTTTGTCCAAACCATAGCTACAGCCTTTCGATATACGTGACTAGGAACTTCCCCAGAAGAGACTAGTTTTACCGCTCGACAGGCTGCTCATTAGGGTTTTGGTACTTTGCATATCTTGTTGGCCGTGTTATCAAGGAGTTGAGTCATAAAATCAAAAAAAAAAGAAAATAGAAAAGAAGCAAAAAGAGCTACATAGCTGCGTGTGTTACAAAAAAAAATATACAAAAAGAAAAGTGTGTGCTAGGTCAAATCAAGTGAAAGGCCTAAGTTTTCTTTACTGCATCCGTAGTTGAGCAATCTTGTGCCTGTCTCGTTGAGCTTTGCTAGCGTCTCTCTTGTGCTTTGCAACCTTTCCTCCATATAGTTGCATTGCCCCATTATATCGCCTTGTGTGAGTATCTTTGGTTGTCTACGGTCAGCGCTAGAGCTTGTTATTGGTGCAAATAGGTAGCCTACCTACAGCCCCACATATACCCTGCTTTGTCGTGTGATTGTTCTTATACCCTTGATATTCGCTTCGCTACATCCGTGCACTAGTTGTTACTACAAGTGGTAAGCAACACTAATTTACTTTGGAACGGTAAGATTTCCTTTTCTTATCAGTTTTGAGTGAGTTGTGAGAGTACCACCATATATTGTTGATTTAGTGCACTAACCTACTAATCATGTCTGCTAGTGATAATAAGATTGTTAACCAGGAAAACAAGAACTCGGCAGATCTCATCACATGGAGGGAGTATGAAGCTCTTCGTAATGAGATGCAACGTGAATTCCGCACTAAGGATGATGAGCTTAAGGGTACAGTTGACGAGATCAAACAAACGATGGATGCTACTAATGCAACTGTCACTGGATTGGCTGATCAAGTGACGGATATACAGCGCAATATTGCAGACATGCTCATCGCTATTGAGAACTTGACTGTACAACAACAACAAGAAGAAGAAGAAGATGATGAAGATCCTGTGCTTGAAGATGACGCACACAATGCTCGTGGTGCGCCTCGTGGTCATCTTCCTCGTGGTTGGGTTCCACTTGGCCGCAATGGTCGTGGACAAGATGAAGAAGATGGATTGGGTAAGCCTAAGTTTTCCATACCCAAGTTTGAAGGAGGAGCTGATGTTGAAGAATACCTTATTTGGGAGCTCAAGATTGAGAAATTATGGAGCCTACATCCACACTACTCTGAAGATAGGAAGATCAAGCTTGCGTCTTCTGAATTTGATGGTTATGCATTGCGTTGGTGGGATTCTTTGGTTCGTAACCTCGATGAAGATGGTGCACAACCCATCCGTACATGGCGTGCTATGAAAGAGGCAATGACTTCTCGTTTTGTGCCTACAAATTACATGCGGAACATATTTGATAAGCTAACACTATTGAGGCAAGGTGTGAAGACTTGTTGATGAGTACTACATGGAGATGGAGATGCTTATGCGGCGTGGTCGTGTCCGTGAGTCTCTAGAGATGACAATGCAGCGTTTTCTCAATGGATTGAAGTATGATGTTAAAGGCATTGTTCGTCATTACACCTACACCAATATGAATCAATTGTTACATCATGCAAGAGAAGGCTGAATCACGGTTGGCTGAAGAAGCAAAGGTTAAGGGACGTGCTACGGGAGCTGGGCGTTTTACACCCCGCGCGCCCTCTACGGCTCCGGCGCCTTCGACGCGCTCCGCTCCTTACTCTACTCCGCCTAGCAAACCGGTCTCCAATGTATCTAATGCAAAGAAGTCCGAATCTGCTGCAAGTACGAGTGGTTCTGGTGTGTCTACAACTCGCAACCGCGATATGCTTTGCCGTACATGTGGTGGCAAGGGTCACTTCAAGAGAGATTGTCCTAACCGCAAAGTCATGTTTATCAATGAGGACAATGAGTATGAGACTGGAGATGATGTTGATCCAAATGCTCCAGACAATGATGACTATGACACTGATGGTGAAGATGCATATCCTTCGATGCTCGCACCATTCTTGTGTCGCGAGCGTGCTCTTAATGTGTTGCCTAGTGCATCTACTCGGCGCTGCAATTTGTTCCAAACCAAAGCTTTAGTTGGTCCCGACAAGGCTTGCAAGGTCATTATTGATGGCGGGAGTTGTCGCAATTTAGCAAGCAAGGAGTTATGTACCAAGCTGAAGTTGAAGTATCTACCGCACCCGCATCCATATTATATTCAGTGGTTGAGCGACAATGGTGAGATGAAGGTAAACCACATGGTGCGTGTTGAGTTTGCGATTGGACCGTATAAGGATTGCATTGACTTCGATGTGGTTCCTATGACGGTTTGTCACCTCTTATTGGGTCGGTCTTGGCTCTATGACCGTTACGTACAACACAATGGCCGTGCCAATACATATCACTTGGAGTACAAGGGCAAGAAAATTAACTTACAGCCTATGTCGCCACAACAAATTGTCAATGAGTCTCGTCAGAAGATTGAAGTTAATTTGGAGGATGCACCTCTAGATAGGCGAGAGAATTGTAATGTCGTGAGTGATATAACGAAAAGTGAGAGAGTGAATTCCTTAGTCTCATTAGCCACCAAAGAAGACATGAGAGAATTTAGTGAGGATCCTACGGCCATGCCTCTTGTGCTTTTGTACAGGGGTACGGTTTTGGTTTCTAACGACATGACCCCTCTTCCTCTTGGTGTTTCTAATGTTTTGCGGGAATTCGGCGACGTGTTTCCGGAGGAGGTACCCGCAGGACTACCACCATTGCGAGGTATTGAGCATCAAATTGACTTGATTCCCGGAGCATCGCTGCCCAATAGGGCGCCATATCGCACTAATCCCGAAGAGACGAAGGAGATACAGAAGCAAGTACAAGCGCTACTCGACAAAGGTTATATTCGCATAAGCCTTAGTCCTTGTGATGTTCCTGTTATTCTAGTTCGTAAGAAAGATGGTACTTGGCGTATGTGCGTAGATTGTAGAGCTATAAACAACATTACTATTCGATATCGTCATCCTATTCCCCGCTTAGAGGATATGCTAGATGAATTGAGTGGTGCTGCTGTGTTCTCTAAAATTGATTTGCGTAGTGGTTATCATCAAATTAGGATGAAAGAAGGGGATGAGTGGAAAACAGCCTTTAAAACGAAATTTGGTTTATATGAGTGGTTAGTAATGCCTTTTGGATTAACTAATGCACCTAGCACTTTCATGAGACTGATGAACCATGTTTTGCGTGAATTTATTGGCAAATTTGTGGTTGTGTATTTTGATGACATATTAATCTACAGCCGCAATGAATCTGATCATACTATACATATTCGACATGTTTTGCAAGTGTTGCGTGATAATCAACTCTATGGTAATCTTGAAAAGTGCACATTTTGCAAAGATAAGGTCATATTTCTGGGTTATGTTGTCTCTAAGCATGGAGTAGAAGTAGATGTGTCTAAAATTGAAGCTATTCAAAATTGGCCTACTCCCATGAACGTGAGTCAAGTACGAAGTTTCCATGGTCTAGCTGGGTTTTATCGCAGATTTGTGCCAAACTTTAGTACTATTGCTGCACCTTTAAATGATTTAACTAAAAAGGGTGTTGTCTTTGAGTGGGGCGCAGCCCAAGACCATGCATTTGATGAACTGAAACGATTGTTAACTTCTGCACCGTTGCTTGCACTTCCTGATTTCAATAAGCAATTTGAGATTGAATGTGATGCTAGTGGTATTGGAATTGGTGGTGTGTTGATGCAAGAGGGTCGCCCAATTGCATATTTTTCCGAGAAACTATCCGGTGCTAAGTTGAACTATCCAATATATGATAAAGAGTTGTATGCTTTAATTAGAGTTCTTGAGGTTTGGCAACATTACTTGTGGCCAAAAGAATTTATCATACATTCGATCATGAAGCTTTGAAATATCTGAAAGCTCAATCTACTTTGCATAAGCGTCTAGCTAAGTGGGTTGAGTTCATTGAGTCTTTTCCATACATTATTAAGCATAAGAAGGGAAACGATAATATTGTTGCTGATGCTCTATCTAGGAAGAATATGTTATTAACTCAACTTGATGTTAAAATTCCTGGTTTAGAGATACTATGTGATTTGTATGCCACTGATCATGATTTTGCTGAACCGTATCGCTTATGTGCTCTTGGTAAAGCATGGGAAAAATATCACATACATGATGGTTTCTTGTTTAGGGCTAACAAACTATGTGTTCCAGAATCGTACGTGCGTTTGCTCTTATTGCGGGAATCACATGCTTGGAGGTTTGATGGGTCACTTTGGGCGTGAGAAGACGCTACTCATGCTAGCTGACCACTTTTATTGGCCAAAGATGAGGCGGGACGTGGATAGATATGTGAGGAGATGCATTACTTGCAACAAGTCCAAGTCCAAGCTGAAGCCTCACGGTTTGTATACTCCTTTACCGGCACCTACTACACCTTGGGAGGATATTAGTATAGATTTTGTGTTGGGTTTGCCGCGTACTAAGAGAGGCCATGATTCTATATTTGTGGTAGTCGATAGATTCTCTAAGATGTCACACTTTATTGCCTGCCACAAGAGCGACGATGCGTCGCATATTGCTAACTTGTTTTTCAGGGAGATTGTACGTCTACATGGAGTCCCAAAGACTATTGTTTCTGATCGTGACGTGAAGTTTATGAGCTACTTCTGGAAGACGCTTTGGAGAAAGCTGGGGACGAAGCTGCTGTTCAGTACTACTTGTCATCCCCAAACTGATGGTCAAACTGAAGTGGTGAATAGAACATTGTCACAACTGTTGAGATCCATGATCAAGAAGAACCTGAATGAGTGGGAAGAGTGTTTGCCGCATGTGGAGTTTGCTTACAACAGGGCGGTACATTCTACCACGGAGCTATGTCCTTTTGAGGTGGTGTATGGTTTCAAACCCATTACTCCGCTTGACTTGTTGCCTTTGCCCATACATGAGAGAGTTAATATGGAGGCATCAAAGAGGGCAGATTATGTGAAGAAGATTCATGAGAAGACTAAAGAGTTGATTGAGAAGAAAGGCAAGAGCAATGCTGCAAGAATGAATAAGAAGCGCAAAGAGATGTTGTTCAAGCCTGGTGATTTGGTCTGGGTACATTTTCGCAAGGATAGATTTCCGAAGCTGAGAAAGTCTAAGTTGAAGCCTCGTGGTGATGGTCCTTACAAAGTGCTTGCCAAGATCAATGATAATGCATACTCGATAGATCTTCCGGAGGATGAGTTTGGTGTCGGTAATTCTTTCAATGTTGCTGATTTGACACCATATGACGGAGAAGACCTTGGAGCGTCGGGGTCGACGCCTTTTGAAGGGGGGAGATGATGAGGACATCCCTACCTCACTACTACCTCCGTCATTACCAACCGAAGATGAACCTCGTTGTGAAGCTCAAGTCCAATGAAGTCAGGATTGGACCAATGACACGAGCTCGTGCGAAACTACTTAAACAACAGGTGAACTTGTTGCTAAACGATACTTTGATTGATGAGAACTTTATACTGCCTAAGTCCTATTACTTATGTATCATCGGGTATCAAGAGGAGACGAGCATCGCACGAGGAGAGGAGCAGCTGGACATGAAGACGGACGTCAAGATGGCCGTGAAGCTGGACATGGAGCTGGACATGAAGATATCTCATGGACGCGCGAGGGAGGAGCGGGAGGCATGCGCGAGAGGAGAAGAAGAAGTCCAGGCCGGTCCAGAACCCGGTCAGACCGGCCCCCAGACCGGCCAGCCCGGTCCCTGGCCCGGTCGACCGGTCGCAAACCGGACGTCAACCGGAGGAAGCCCCTCGTACCGGACGAAAACCGGAAACTTCGCAGTTTTCCGGTCTACAGCCCGGTTGACCGGACCACTGACCGGATAGCCCGGTCCACAGCCCGGTTGACCGGACCACAAACCGGACCGGCCGGTCCACAGCCCGGTCGACCGGACCCCAGACCGGACATGTCCGAGTCTGTCTCGACCAGATCTATTCTGGGTCGGTTTTACTTGTAGTTTTTCGACCAGAACTCGTCCCGGACGCCTATATAAGTGCCTTGGACGACCCCCTAGCTGCTTTAGACCACGGTTAAGATAAACCCTAGTTCTTAGTTGTTTGCTCTGCAAAACTATTGAATTCCCTACACCATATTGCTCGGATATTGTGTAGATCATGTTTAAGTCTTGTGTGATCTGCTGTTCCATTGGGAATTAGACGGTTGCAACTTACCGCTTCGTGGTCGGCGGCTACGTGCGCAAGTGTGTGGAGTTGCGAATATCTTGCAGGGTTGAGAGCTGTTGCATCTGGCGACAGGGACCAATCGAGAGATCTCGTTGCGTCATACAAGTTATCATCCATTTCATCGTCGTATATCTCCGCTGCCATCACCCGTGATCATCATCACCACCGTTGCTTACTGAGAAGATCGGGCCACCCCTTATCAATTAGTAGCAACCAATCATAGTGCAAATGCTAGCCCAAGTCAAGTTTCCACTCATACGGGAGCTGGTGGGCTAAGTTGCATGAGAGGAAAAAACCCATGTAAGCTACCAATCATGCCCCTAATGTCTAGGTTTTCCGGTTTTGTGTTTGGGGGAACTAAAGCGAGTCCAGATTTAGTTCTCCTTCTCGCGTAGGTGTGGACACAACATGGACGCCATTCGTCTTGTCTCTTGTCCTCCCCCTAACCTGTCATTCGGTGTCCCAACCGCAGTCCACCCACCACTTGTCCCACGAAATCCCCCTCCCTCTGCACACACCAGTCGGTGTCACAATGGCAGCCAATACACCCGACTTTTCTTTTGTTAGCGTTTTGGATGGGTAGGAAAAACGAGATGGGCCCAACCAAAAAAATGTCACAATTTTATTACTCATGATGCCAAATCTTGCGGTCGTTTGATGCTGGGCATGTAACTCACGCTTACTGTACGCTGGGCCATGTGCAAAGTTTCTCTTACGGTCCCAAAATCAGTCCCGTGTGCATTGTACCCGCTACGGGGTCTGCTCACACAGTCAAAATTATTGGAGGTCACCGGTTTTTCATGCTCCCTCCATACCGATTTACAACTGTATTTCACTTTTCGAGAAAAAACTTTAAATAATAATTTAGTCAGCAAAATATATGATATATATCATAAAAGTTATACTCCCTCCGTTTCAATCTGTAATGTCTATAGATTTTCTGCATGATAATTAGCGCAAGTCATTTTTTAACACAAAACCCCCTAACGAGTCCAATCAAAATCTCTGAAATAGGAGAGAAATAAGGGAAGTCAAAACAGAATCTCGAAAATCTCTCTCTCGTTAAAGAAAATATCCCGATTCCTCCATCCCGCGTATCCCCGCCATAATTTTTTTGCAAATAAACACAGATCTACTCTTATATTATGAAACAAATACAGAAAATCTATAGGCATTATAGATCGAAACGGAGGGCGTACTATATATTGAAAACTTGTTGGACAAATTTATAGTCAAAGTTTATAGTGCATCAATCTAATTGTATAATCTTTGTGCATAAATCTCATATCTTGTTGGACAAATTTATAGTCAAAGTTTTTTTAATGCATAATACCCCCTGTAAACCGATACGAAGGTAGTGCCACTCACGAAAAAATCCATCTATGTACAATGAGAACCTTGAAAGATCAGATATGTAGTAGTGTCCGGTCCCAACTTCCATCTTATACTTTGAACTGCCCCAGTGAACTAAAACAATGAAAGCAAAGCTGGAAAACAGTTAGAGATATATTATCCAGCCGTGGACTGGTGTGAACCATCATTTGTTATCCAAGGGACACCGTGGCTTCTTTATCCTACTCAACCGGACTAAAATAGGAAAAGTAGACTGCCTCGCCTCTTCCATTTGCCTGACTTCATTAGTTTTTGAGTGAATTCCATATTTTACCAGCGATTTACACAAAAATAACCCAAAACTGAAAGAAAAGCACAGACTGACCCTCCGGCGAAACTATTTCACGGATCTAACCCTTTTGTGTGGCGCCCCTCTGAAGGGGGCTACACATGCCCATGTGGCGCCCCTGGCGCTGGCGCCACACACCCATCCGACGTGGCCCGTCGACGCTGAGCTGGTGACCCCGATCCGACGTGGCAGCAAGAGTGGCGCCGCTCACGCCGGCGCCACACTTTGAAAGTGTGGCGCCGCTCGGAAGGGCGCCACACATCCACTTAAGTTTGAGCCGCGCGCGCGCCCCCAGCCCGACCCTTCTTCTTTCTTTCTCTTCTCTTCTTCTCTCCTCCAAAGGCGCCCGGTTTTCTCTCTCCCCCTCTCTCCCCCCCCACCAAATCAACCACCAAATCGTCAGATCTGTCCGTGGAGATCGTTCCCAACTCGTTGCTTGAGGTAATCTCCTCCGTTTCCCCTCTTTTCATCCATTGATTTTGTGTATTTGCTCCAATCTATATGTGAAACCCTAGATGTGGATTTGGTTGATTTGAGGGTGGAGATGGATTTGGTTGGATGTTAGGGTTGTTGAAGTAGAAGAAATGGTAGTGTGCTAGTTTGCATGGGTAGATTATGTTGATTATGGTAACTAATGAACACATGTGTGCATGTGTTCCCATTATGCTAGGGGGATGGAAAGAATTGTTCATGTTCATCATGTGGAGAAGGATGCTTTCTTGAAGGGAAACATAGAGCCGGACCCGGAAGAGGTTGACTTGGTGTTTGACCTTAGCCCTAGCTTGCGGAGGTGGTAGCACAAGTTAGGGTTGAGTTGAATTGGAATGAGCCAAATGATGGTGTTGAGCTAGAGGGAAGGCATAATGTGGGGTTTGGAATGCACACCCGTTGGAAGACAATTCGGATCAACTCGGAGCAACGTTGGTCCGTGTACAAGGAGACGGTGGCCGGGTCAGAAGACAAGGCTTTGGAGTTGTTTGCTACCAAGACGGTTGATGCTCGTATCGAGCTTGACCTCAACCGGCCCTCCTCCCCCGTTCAAGAGAGGAGTCCACCGCCCATGAGCCAAGAAGAAGCCACCCAATCTCCCATTGTCCAATCTCCCATTGCCCAATGATACGTCTCCAACGTATCGATAATTTCTTATGTTCCATGCTACTTTATTGATGATACCTACATGTTTTATGCACATTATATGTCATATTTATGCATTTTCTGGAACTAACCTATTAACAAGATGCCGAAGAGCCGATTCGTTGTTTTCTGCTGTTTTTGGTTTCGAAATCCTAGTAAAGAAATATTCTCGGAATTGGACGAAACTTTCGCCCAGGGTCCTATTTTTGCACGAAGCTTCCAGAAGACCGAAGAGATAACGAAGTGGGGCCACGAGGCGGCCAGAGGGCAGGGCGGCGCGGCCCAGGCCTTGGCCGCGCCGACCTAGCCTCTGGGCCCCTCGTGTGGCCCCACGCGTTGACCCTCCGCCTACTTAAAGCTTCGGTCGCGAAACCCCCAGTACCGAGAGCCACGATACGGAAAACCTTACGGAGACGCCGCCGCCGCGAATCCCATCTCGGGGGATTCCGGAGATCGCCTCCGGCACCCTGCCGGAGAGGGGATTCATCTCCCGGAGGACTCTACACCGCCATGGTCGCCTCCGGAGTGATGAGTGAGTAGTCCACCCCTGGACCATGGGTCCATAGCAGTAGCTAGATGGTTGTCTTCTCCTTGTTGTGCTTCATTGTTGGATCTTGTGAGCTGCCTAACATGATCAAGATCATCTATCTGTAATTCTATATGTTGTGTTTGTCGGGATCCGATGGATAGAGAGTACTATGATTATGGTGATTATCAATCTATTGTTCATGTGTTGTTTATGATCTTGCATGTTCTCCGTTATTAGTAGAGGCTCTGGCCAAGTTTTTACTCTTAACTCCAAGAGGGAGTATTTATGCTCGATAGTGGGTTCATGCCTCCATTGAATGCTGGGACGATGATGGAAAGTTCTAAGGTTGTGGATGTGCTTGTTGCCACTAGGGATAAAACATTGATGCTATGTCTAAGGATGTAGTTGTTGATTACATACGCACCATACTTAATGCAATTGTCTGTTGCTTTGCAACTTAATACTGGAGGGGTTCGGATGATAACTCTGAAGGTGGACTTTTTAGGCATAGATGCGGTTGGATGGCGGTCTATGTACTTTGTCGTAATGCCCTGATTAAATCTCACTATATTTATCATATCATGTATATGCATTGTTATGCCTTTCTCTATTTGTCAATTGCCCGACTGTAATTTGTTCACCCAACACGCTTTTATCTTATGGGAGAGACACCTCTAGTGAACTGTGGACCCCGGTCCTATTCTTCACATAGCATACAATTTACTGCAATTGTGTTTACTGTTTTCTTTGCAAACATCTTCCACTCGATACGTTTAATCCTTTGTTACAGCAAGCCGGTGAGATTGACAACCTCACTGTTTCGTTGGGGCAAAGTACTTGGGTTGTGTTGTGCAGGTTCCGCGTTGGCGCCGGAATCCCTGGTGTTGCGCCGCATCACATTTCGCGACCATCAACCTTCAACGTGCTTCTTGGCTCCTACTGGTTCGATTAAACCTTGGTTTCATACTGAGGGAAAACTTGCCACTGTGCGCATCATACCTTCCTCTTGGGGTTCCCAACGGACGTGTACATCTACGCGCATCAAGCACTTTTTCTGGCGCCGTTGCCGGGGAGATCAAGACACGCTGCAAGGGGAGTCTCCACTTCTCAATCTCTTTACTTTGTTTTTGTCTTGCTTTATTTTATTTACTACTTTGTTTGCTGCACTAAATCAAAATACAAAAAAATTAGTTGCTAGTTTTACTTTATTTACTGTCTTGCTCTCCATATCAAAAACACACAAAAAAAAATTAGTTACTTGCATTTACTTTATCTAGTTTGTTTTATTTACCGTTGCTAAAATGAATACTCCTGAAAATACTAAGTTGTGTGACTTCACAAATGCAAATAATAATGATTTCCTATGCACACCTATTGCTCCACACTCGCTACTACAGCGAGAATTCTTTGAAATTAAACCTGCTTTACTAAATCTTGTGATGAGAGATCAATTTTCTGGTGCTAGTTCTGATGATGCTGCTGCCCATCTCAATAATTTTGTTGAACTTTGTGAAATGCAAAAGTATAAAGATGTAGATGGTGATATTATTAAATTGAAAGTGTTTCCTTTCTCATTAAGAGGAAGAGCTAAAGATTGGTTGCTATCTTTGCCTAAGAATAGTATTGATTCATGGACTAAATGCAAGGATGCTTTTATTGGTAGATATTATCCTCCCGCTAAAATTATATCTTTGAGAAGTAGCATAATGAATTTTAAACAATTAGATACTGAACATGTTGCTCAAGCATGGGAGAGAATGAAAACTTTAGTAAAGAATTGCCCAACCCATGGATCGACTACTTGGATGATCATCCAAACCTTCTATGCAGGACTAAATTTTTCTTCGCGGAATTTATTGGATTCAGCTGCTGGAGGTACCTTTATGTCCATCACATTGGGGGCGGCTACAAAACTTCTTGATGATATGATGATAAATTACTCTGAATGGCACACGGAAAGAGCTCCACAAGGTAAGAAGGTAAATTCTGTTGAAGAAACCTCTTCCTTGAGTGATAAGATTGATGTGATTATGTCTATGCTTGTGAATGGTAGATCTAATGTTGATCCAAATAATGTTCCTCTAGCTTCATTGGTTGCTCAAGAAGAAAATGTTGATGTGAATTTCATTAAAAATAATAATTTCAACAACAATGCTTATAGGAACAACTCTGGTAATAACTATAGGCCATATCCTTCTGCTAATGGTAATGGTTATGGTAATTCTTATGGGAATTCTTACAATAATAATAGGAATGTACCCTCTGGTCTTGAAGCCATGCTTAAAGAATTTATTAGTACACAAACTCGCTTTTAACAAATACGTTGAGGAAAAGCTTGATAAAATTGATACTATCGCTTCTAGAGTTGATAGACTTGCCTCCGATGTAAATCTTTTAAAATTGAAAGTTATGCCTAATAATGATATTGATAATAAGATTACTACTACAGCAAATGCCATCCAAGTTAGAATTAATGAGAATATAAGATTAATGGCTGAACTGCGTGCTAGGTGGGATAGAGAAGAAAATGAAAAACTAGCTAAAGAGAATAATGTAGCTAAAGTTTGGACTATTACCACCACTAGTAATGTTAATTCTTCACATGTTGTTGCACCTCCTACTATCAATGGTAAAATAATTGGTGTTGGCAATGTTTCTACTCCTAGTGCAAAGCGTACAAAACTGCCTGAAATTGCTAAAACTGCTGGAACCTGCTTGTGATAAAGCTGCTGAAATTTTTTCCAACCTTGGGAACAATGATCCCATTGCTGTAGCTCATAATGATTTAGATTTTGATGATTGCCACATCTCTGAAGTTATAAAGTTCTTACAAAAACTTGCTAAAAGTCCTAATGCTAGTGCTATAAATTTAGCCTTTACAAAACATATTACAAATGCTCTCATAAAAGCTAGAGAAGAGAAACTAAAACTTGAAACTTCTATTCCTAGAAAGTTAGAAGATGGTTGGGAGCCCATCATTAAAATGAAATTCAATGACTTTGAATGTAATGCTTTATGTGATCTTGGTGCAAGTATTTACGTTATGCCTAAAAAGATTTATGATATGCTTGACTTGCCACCATTGAAGAATTGTTATTTGGATGTTAATCTTGCCGATAATGTTAAAAAGAAACCTTTGGGGAGGATTGATAATGTGCATATTACGGTTAACAATAACCTTGTCCCCGTTGATTTTGTTGTCTTGGATATCGAATGCAATGCATCTTGTCCTATTGTGTTGGGAAGACCTTTTCTTGAACTGTTGGTGCTTGTTATTGATATGAGGGAAGGTAATATTAAATATCAATTTCCTCTCAAGAAAGGTATGGAACACTTCCCTAGAAAGAGAATGAAGTTGCCTTTTGAATCTATTATTAGAACAAGCTATGATGTTGATTCTTCTACTCTCGATGTTACTTGATTTGCACTTTACGCGCCTAGCTGAAAGGCGTTAAAGAAAAGCGCTTATGGGAGACAACCCATGTTTTTACCTACAGCAATTTTTTGTTTTGTTGAGTCTTGGAAGTTGTTTACTACTGTAGCAACCTCTCCTTATCATGTTTTTGTGCCAAGTAAAGTTTCTATGCCAAAGTTGATGTTATATTTGGGATCGCTGCGCAGAAACAGCATTGCTGTCTGTCACGAATCTGGGCACAGTTCCCTGTAGAAAATTCGAAAAAATCTGCCAATTTACGAGCGTGATCCCCAGATATGTACGCAACTTTCATTAGTTTTGAGTTTTTCCATTTGAGCAAGTCTGGTGCCAGCTTTAAATTCGTCTTTACGGACTGTTCTGTTTTTGACAGATTCTGTCTTTTATTTCGCATTGCCTCTTTTGCTATGTTGGATTTAGTTCTTTGATCCACTAATGTCCAGTAGCATTATGCAATGTCCACAAGTGAAAATAATGATTGTGTCACCTCTGAATGAGTGAATTATTAATGATGCACTAACCTTCTAATGAGTTTGCTTGAAGTTTGGTGTGAAGGAAGTTTTCAAGGGTCAAGAGAGGAGAATGATATACTATGATCAAGAGGAGTGAAAGCTCTAAGCTTGGGGATGCCCCCGTGGTTCACCCCTGCATATTCTAAGAAGACTCAAGCGTCTAAGCTTGGGGATGCCCAAGGCATCCCCTTCTTCATCGACAACATCATCAGGTTCCTCCCCGAAACTATATTTTTATTCGAGTCACATCTTGTGTTCTTTACTTGGAGCGTCGGTTTGTTTTTGTTTTTGTTTTTGTTTGAATAAAATGGATCCTAGCATTCACTTTGTGGGAGAGAGACACGCTCCGCTGTTGCATATGGACACATGTGTCCTTAGGCTTTACTCATAATGTTCATGGCGAAGTTTCTTCTTCGTTAAATTGTTATATGGTTGGAATTGGAAAATGCTACTTGTAGTAATTCTAAAATGTCTTGGATAATGTGATGCTTGGCAATTGTTGTGCTCATGTTTAAGCTCTTGCATCATATGCTTTGCACCAATTAATGAAGAAATACATAGAGCTTGTTAAAATTTGATTTGCATATTTGGTTTCTCTAAGGTCTAGATAATATCTAGTATTGAGTTTTGAACAACAAGGAAGACAGTGTAGAGTCTTATAATGTTTACAATATGTCTTTTATGTGAGTTTTGCTGCACTTGTTCATCCTTGAGTTTGCTTCAAACAAACCTTGCTAGCCTAAACCTTGTATCGAGAGGGAATACTTCTCATGCATCCAAAATCCTTGAGCCAACTACTATGCCATTTGTGTCCACCATACCTACCTACTACATGGTATTTCTCCGCCATTTCAAAGTAAATTGCTTGAGTGCTACCTTTAAAATTCCATCATTCACCTTTGCAATATATAGCTCATGGGACAAAATAGCCTTAAAAACTATCGTAGTATTGAATATGTACTTATGCACTTTATATTTTATTAAGTTGCTTGTTGTGCGATAACCATGCTTATGGGGAACGCCATCAACTATTGTTGAATATCATGTGAGTTGCTATGCATGTCCGTCTTGTCTGAAGGATCTATCATTTTAGTGGTTGGAGCATGCAAAATTGTTAGAGAAGAACATTGGGCCGCTAACTAAAGCCATGAATCATGGTGGAAGTTTCAGTTTTGGACATATATCCTCAATCTCATATGAGAATAATAATCATTGCTACATGCTTATGCATTTAAGAGGAGTCCATTATCTGTTGTCCATGTTGTCCCGATATGGATGTCTAAGTTGAGAATAATCAAAAGCGAGAAATCCGAAATGCGAGCATTCTCCTTAGACCTTTGTACAGGCGGCATGGAGGTACCCCTTTGTGACACTTGGTTGAAACATGGCATGCAAAGATCCGGTAGTCCAAGCTAAGTAGGACGAGGTGCGGGCACTATTAGTATACTATGCATGAGGCTTGCAACTTGTAAGATATAATTTTCATAACTCATATGCTTTATTACTACCGTTGACAAAATTGTTTCATGTTTTCAAAATAAAAGCTCTAGCACAAATACAGCAATCGATGCTTTCCTCTTTGAAGGACCATTCTTTTACTTTTATTGTTGAGTCGGTTTACCTATCTCCTTCCACCTTAAGAAGCAAACACTTGTGTGAACTGTGCATTGATTCCTACATACTTGCATATTGCACTTGTTATATTACTTTATGTTGACAATATCCATGAGATATACATGTTACAAGTTGAAAGCAACCGCTGAAACTTAATCTTCCTATGTGTTGCTTCAACACCTTTACTTTGATTTATTGCTTTATGAGTTAACTCTTATGCAAGACTTATTGATGCTTGTCTTGAAGTACTATTCATGAAAAGTCTTTGCTTTATGATTCAGTTGTTTACTCATGTCATTACTTTTGCTTTGATCGCTGCATTCATTACATATGTTTACAAATAGTATGATCAAGATTATGATGGCATGTCACTTCAGAAATTATCTTTGTTATCGTTTTACATGCTCGGGACGAGCAGAACTAAGCTTGGGGATGCTGATACGTCTCCAACGTATCGATAATTTCTTATGTTCCATGCTACTTTATTGATGATACCTACATGTTTTATGCACATTATATGTCATATTTATGCATTTTACGGAACTAACCTATTAACAAGATGCCGAAGAGCCGATTCTTGTTTTACTGCTGTTTTTGGTTTCAGAAATCCTAGTAAAGAAATATTCTCGGAATTGGACGAAACTTTCGCCCGGGGTCCTATTTTTGCACGAAGCTTCCGGAAGACCGAAGAGATAACGAAGTGGGGCCACGAGGCGGCCAGAGGGCAGGGCGGCGCGGCCCAGGCCTTGGCCGCGCCGACCTAGCCTCTGGGCCCCTCGTGTGGCCCCACGCGTTGACCCTCCGCCTACTTAAAGCTTCCGTCGCGAAACCCCCAGTACCGAGAGCCACGATACGGAAAACCTTACAGAGACGCCGCCGCCGCGAATCCCATCTCGGGGGATTCTGGAGATCGCCTCCGGCACCCTGCTGGGAGAGGGGATTCATCTCCCGGAGGACTCTACACCGCCATGGTCGCCTCCGGAGTGATGAGTGAGTAGTCCACCCCTGGACCATGGGTCCATAGCAGTAGCTAGATGGTTGTCTTCTCCTTGTTGTGCTTCATTGTTGGATCTTGTGAGCTGCCTAACATGATCAAGATCATCTATCTGTAATTCTATATGTTGTGTTTGTCGGGATCCGATGGATAGAGAGTACTATGATTATGGTGATTATCAATCTATTGTTCATGTGTTGTTTATGATCTTGCATGCTCTCCGTTATTAGTAGAGTCTGCGGCCAAGTTTTTACTCTTAACTCCAAGAGGGAGTATTTATGCTCGATAGTGGGTTCATGCCTCCATTGAATGCAGGGACGATGACGAGAAAGTTCTAAGGTTGTGGATGTCTTGTTGCCACTGGGGATAAAACATTGATGCTATGTCTAAGGATGTAGTTGTTGATTACATTACGCACCATACTTAATGCAATTGTCTGTTGCTTTGCAACTTAATACTGGAGGGGGTTCGGATGATAACCTGAAGGTGGACTTTTTAGGCATAGATGCAGTTGGATGGCGGTTGATACGTCTCCAACGTATCGATAATTTCTTATGTTCCATGCTACTTTATTGATGATATCTACATGTTTTATGCACACTTTATGTCATATTCGTGCATTTTCTGGAACTAACCTATTAACAAGATGCCGAAGTGCCAGTTCTGTTTTTCGCTGTTTTTGGTTTCAGAAATCCTAGTAACGAAATATTCTCGGAATTGGACGAAATCAACGCCCGGGTTCCTATTTTGCCCGGAAGCATCCAGAACACCCGAGAGCCGCCGGGGGGCCCTGTGGGCCCCAGATGACATGGTGGCGCGGCCAGGGCTGGGCCCGCGCCACCCTATGGTGTGGCCGCCCCTTCGACCCTCCTGCGCCGCCTCTTCGCCTATATAAAGCCCCTGCATCGAAAACCCTTACGGAGAGAAAGCCACGATACGAGAAAAGTTCCAGAGCCGCCGCCATCGCGAAGCCAAGATCTGGGGGACAGGAGTCTCTGCTCCAGGCACCTGCCGGAGCGGGGAAGTGCCCCGGAAGGCTTCTCCATCGACACCGCTGCCATCTCCACCGCCATCTTCATCACCGCTGCTGCTCCCATGAGGAGGGAGTAGTTCTCCATCGAGGCTCGGGGCTGTACCGGTAGCTATGTGGTTAATCTCTCTCCTATGTAGTTCAATACAATAATCTCATGAGCTGCCTTACATGATTGAGATTCATATGATGATGCTTGTAATCTAGATGTCATTATGCTAGTCAAGTGGGTTTTACTTATGTGATCTCCGGAGACTCCTTGTCCCACGTGTGTAAAGGTGACAGTGTGTGCACCGTGTGGGTCTCTTAGGCTATATTTCACGAAGTACTTATTCATTGTTGAAGAGCGTAGTGAAGTGCTTATTTATATCTCTTTATGATTGCAATGTGCATCGTATCACAATTTATCTATGTGCTACTCTAGTGATGTGTTATTAAAGTAGTTTTATTCCTCCTGCATGTGTGCAAAGGTGACGGTGCGTGCACCGTGTTAGTACTTGGTTTATGCTATGATCATGATCTCTTGTAGATTGCGAAGTTAACTATTGCTATGATAATATTGATGTGATCTATTCCTCCTACATATGCATGAAGGTGACAGTGTGCATGCTATGCTAGTACTTGGTTTAGTCGTTTTGATCTATCTTACACTTAAGGTTACTTAAACATGAGCATTATTGTGGAGCTTGTTAACTCCGGCATTGAGGGTTCGTGTAATCCTACGCAATGTGTTCATCATCCAACAAAAGTGTAGAGTATGCATTTATCTATTCTGTTATGTGATCAATGTTGAGAGTGTCCACTAGTGAAAGTGTAATCCCTAGGCCTTGTTCCTAAATACTGCTTGAGTTACTACTGCTTGTTTCTTGTTTTCTTGTGTTACTACTCGCTGCAATACTACCACCATCAACTACACGCCAGACAAGCTATTTTCACGGCACCATTGCTACTTGCTCATATATATTCATACCATCCGTATTTCACTATCTCTTCGCCGAACTAGTGCACCTATTAGGTGTGTTGGGGACACAAGAGACTTCTTGCTTTGTGGTTGCGGGGTTGCATGAGAGGGATATCTTTGACCTCTTCCTCCCCGAGTTCGATAAACCTTGGGTGATCCACTTAAGGGAAAACTTGCTGCTGTTCTACAAACCTCTGCACTTGGAGGCCCAACAACTGTCTACGGGAAAGGAGGGGGAACGTAGACATCAAGCACTTTTCACGGCGCCGTTGCCGGGGAGGGAAGGTAAACGGCACTCACACATTGGCAAGCCCGGCAACTAAGCACTTTTCCTCCCTCGTCAACTACGCGCCAAGCACTTTTACGGCGCCGTTGCGGGGAGGAAAGGTAAAGGTACTCACACTCCGGATCTTGGCTACTAAGCTATTTCCGGCGCCGTTGTAAGTACTCGAAGCTATTTCCTTTAGACTCTGCAATTGCGACATTTGGTTTCTTGTTTACACTAGTTAGGCATAATGGAAAACAACAAAAATATGAGAGATCTTTATGAACTTTATCTTGAATTAGGACATGATGTGTTTGAAGAAAGAATTAAGAAACCCATGGAACTTTATATGCATGCTAATGGGAATGTTATTACTATGAATGCTTTGAACACCATTGTTGCTAATGCTATGGAAAATTCTAAGCTTGGGGAAGCTGGCTTTGATGAGCATGATATTTTTAGTCCCCCAAGCATTGAGGAGAAAATTTACTTTGATGATACTTTGCCTCCTATTTATGATGATTATAATGATAGTAGTCTTTTGTTACCACCTGTTATGGAGGATAAATTTGATTATGATTACAATATACCTCCTATATTTGATAGCTACTTTGTTGAATTTGCTCCCACTACAATTAATAAGAATGACTATGCTTATGTTGGGAGTAGTAATTATTTTATGCATGAGACTCATGATAAGAATGCTTTATGTGATAGTTATATTGTTGAGTTTGCTCATGTTGCTACTGAAAGTTATTATGAGAGAGGAAAATATGGTTGTAGAAATTTTCATGTTACTAAAACACCTCTCTATGTGCTGAAATTTTTGAAGCTACACTTGTTTTATCTTCCTATGCTTGTTACTTTGCTCTTCATGAACTTGTTTACTTACAAGATTCCTATGCATAGGAAGCATGTTAGACTTAAATGTGTTTTGAATTTGCCTCTTGATGCTCTCTTTTGCCTCAAATACTATTTCTTGCGAGTGCATCATTAAAACTGCTGAGCCCATCTTAATGGCTATAAAGAAAGAACTTCTTGGGAGATAACCCATGTGTTTATTTTACTACAGTACTTTGTTTTATATTTGTGTCTTGGAAGTTGTTTACTACTGTAGCAACCTCTCCTTATCAAGTTTTTGTGCCAAGTAAAGTTTCTATGTTAAAGTTGATGTTATATTTGGGATCGCTGCGCAGAAACAGCATTGCTGTCTGTCACGAATCTGGGCCTATTTCTCTGTAGAAAATTCGAAAAAATCTGCCAATTTACGAGCGTGATCCTCAGATATGTACGCAACTTTCATTAGTTTTGAGTTTTTCCATTTGAGCAAGTCTAGTGCCAGCTTTAAATTCGTCTTTACGGACTGTTCTGTTTTTGACAGATTCTGCCTTTTATTTCGCATTGCCGCTTTTGTTAAGTTGAATGAGTTTCTTTGTTCCATTAACTTTCAGAAGTTTTGTGCAATGTCCAGAAGTGTTAAGAATGATTGTGTCACCTCTGAACATGTGAATTTTTGATTATGCACTAACCCTCTAATGAGTTTGCTTGAAGTTTGGTGTGAAGGAAGTTTTCAAGGGTCAATAGAAGAGGGTGATATAATGTGATCGAGAAGAGTGAAAGGTCTAAGCTTGGGGATGCCCCGGTGGTTCATCCCTGCATATTTCAAGAAGACTCAAGCATCTAAGCTTGGGGATGCCCAAGGCATCCCCTTCTTCATCGACAACATCATCAGGTTCCTCCCCTGAAACTATATTTTTATTCAATCACATCTTGTATTCTTTGCTTGGAGCGTCGGTTTGTTTTCGTTTTTGTTTTGTTTGAATAAGATGGATCCTAGCATTCACTTTGTGGGAGAGAGACACGCTCCGCTGTTGCATATGGACACATGTGTCCTTAGGCTTTACTCATAATGTTCAAGGCGAAGTTTCTTCTTCGTTAAATTGTTATATGGTTGGAATTGGAAAATGCTACATGTAGTAATTCTAAAATGTCTTGGATAATGTGATACTTGGTAATTGTTGTGCTCATGATTAAGCTCTTGCATCATATGCTTTGCACCCATTAATGAAGAAATACATAGAGCTTGCTAAAATTTGGTTTGCATAATTGGTTTCTCTAAGGTCTAGATAATTTCTAGTATTGAGTTTGAACAACAAGGAAGACGGTGTAGAGCCTTATAATGTTTACAATATGTCTTTTATGTGAGTTTTGCTGCACCGTTTCATCCTTGAGTTTGCTTCAAATAACCTTGCTAGCCTAAACCTTGTATCGAGAGGGAATACTTCTCATGCATCCAAAATCCTTGAGCCAACTACTATGCCATTTGTGTCCACCATACCTACCTACTACATGGTATTTCTCCGCCATTCCAAAGTAAATTGCTTGAGTGCTACCTTTAAACAATTCAAAAGTTATTACCTCTTATTTGTGTCAATGTTTTATAGCTCATGATGAAGTATGTGGTGTTTATCTTTCAATCTTGTTGGGCAACTTTCACCAATGGACTAGTGGCTTCATCCGCTTATCCAATAATTTTGCAAAAGAGCTGGCAATGGGATTCCCAGTCCCAAATTAATTAACAAAAATAGACACTCCTCTATGGTATGTGATTGTTGGAAGGCACCCGAAGGATTCGGTTAGCCATGGCTTGAGAAAGCAAAGGTGGGGAGGAGTGTCATCATAATAAAACTAAAATAAAAGGCACTCCTTCATGGTATGAGATTGTTGGCGAGCACCAGAGGATTCGGTTAGCCATGGTTTGTGAAAGAAAGGTTGGAAGGAGTGCCACCCAAAAATAAAATAAAATGGGAGCCGCTCTTTGAAGGTTTGTACGGCAAGGGGTTAGAGTACCCGCTACCATTCGTTGACAACAACAAACACCTCTCAAAACTTTACTTTTATGCTCTCTTTATGTTTTCAAAATAAAAGCTCTAGCACAAATATAGCAATCGATGCTTTCCTCTTTGAAGGACCTTTCTTTTACTTTTATTGTTGAGTCAGTTTACCTATCTCCCTCCACCTCAAGAAGCAAACACTTGTGTGAACTGTGCATTGATTCCTACATACTTGCTTATTGCACTTGTTATATTACTTTATGTTGACAATATCCATGAGATATACATGTTATTAGTTGAAAGCAACCGCTGAAACTTAATCTTCCTTTGTGTTGCTTCAATACCTTTACTTTGATTTATTGCTTTATGAGTTAACTCTTATGCAAGACTTATTGATGCTTGTCTTGAAGTACTATTCATGAAAAGTCTTTGCTTTATGATTCAGTTGTTTACTCATGTCATTACCATTGTTTTGATCGCTGCATTCATTACATATGTTTATAGTATGATCAAGGTTATGATGGCATGTCACTTAAGAAATTATCTTTGTTATCGTTTTACCTGCTCGGGACGAGCGAGAACTAAGCTTGGGGATGCTGATACGTCTCCAACGTATCGATAATTTCTTATGTTCCATGCTACTTTATTGATGATATCTACATGTTTTATGCACACTTTATGTCATATTCGTGCATTTTACGGAACTAACCTATTAACAAGATGCCGAAGTGCCGGTTCCTGTTTTCTTGCTGTTTTTGGTTTCGAAATCCTAGTAACGAAATATTCTCGGAATTGGACGAAATCAACGCCCGGGTTCCTATTTTGCCCGGAAGCATCCGGAACACCGAGAGCCGCCGGAGGGGGCCCTGTGGGCCCGAGATGACATGGTGGCGCGGCCAGGGCTGGGCCGCGCCACCCTATGGTGTGGCCGCCCCTTCGACCCTCTGCGCCGCCTCTTCGCCTATATAAAGCCCACGCATCGAAAACCCTTACGGAGAGAAAGCCACGATACGAGAAAAGTTCCAGAGCCGCCGCCATCGCGAAGCCAAGATGCGGGGACGGAGTCTCTGCTCCGGCACCCTGCCGGAGCGGGGAAGTCCCCCGGAAGGCTTCTCCATCGACACCGCTGCCATCTCCACCGCCATCTTCATCACCGCTGCTGCTCCCATGAGGAGGGAGTAGTTCTCCATCGAGGCTCGGGGCTGTACCGGTAGCTATGTGGTTAATCTCTCTCCTATGTAGTTCAATACAATAATCTCATGAGCTGCCTTACATGATTGAGATTCATATGATGATGCTTGTAATCTAGATGTCATTATGCTAGTCAAGTGGGTTTTACTTATGTGATCTCCGGAGACTCCTTGTCCCACGTGTGTAAAGGTGACGAGTGTGTGCACCGTGTGGGTCTCTTAGGCTATATTTCACGAAGTACTTATTCACTGTTGAAGAGCGTAGTGAAGTGCTTATTTATATCTCTTTATGATTGCAATGTGCATCGTATCACAATTTATCTATGTGCTACTCTAGTGATGTGTTATTAAAGTAGTTTTATTCCTCCTGCATGTGTGCAAAGGTGACGGTGCGTGCACCGTGTTAGTACTTGGTTTATGCTATGATCATGATCTCTTGTAGATTGCGAAGTTAACTATTGCTATGATAATATTGATGTGATCTATTCCTCCTACATATGCATGAAGGTGACGAGTGTGCATGCTATGCTAGTACTTGGTTTAGTCGTTTTGATCTATCTTACACTTAAGGTTACTTAAACATGAGCATTATTGTGGAGCTTGTTAACTCCGGCATTGAGGGTTCGTGTAATCCTACGCAATGTGTTCATCATCCAACAAAAGTGTAGAGTATGCATTTATCTATTCTGTTATGTGATCAATGTTGAGAGTGTCCACTAGTGAAAGTGTAATCCCTAGGCCTTGTTCCTAAATACTGCTGAGTTACTACTTGCTTGTTTCTTGTTTCTTCGTGTTACTACTTGCTGCAATACTACCACCATCAACTACACGCCGGCAAGCTATTTTACGGCACCATTGCTCATTGCTCATATATATTCATACCATACGTATTTCACTATCTCTTCGCCGAACTAGTGCACCTATTAGGTGTGTTGGGGACACAAGAGACTTCTTGCTTTGTGGTTGCAGGGTTGCATGAGAGGGATATCTTTGACCTCTTCCTCACTGAGTTCGATAAACCTTGGGTGATCCACTTAAGGGAAAACTTGCTGCTGTTCTACAAACCTCGCACTTGGAGGCCCAACACCTGTCTACGGGAAAGGAGGGGAACGTAGACATCGGCGGTCTATGTACTTTGTCGTAATGCCACGGATTAAATCTCACTATATTTATCATATCATGTATATGCATTGTTATGCCTTTCTCTATTTGTCAATTGCCCGACTGTAATTTGTTCACCCAACACGCTTTTATCTTATGGGAGAGACACCTCTAGTGAACTGTGGACCCCGGTCCTATTCTTTACATAGCATACAATTTACTGCAATTGTGTTTACTGTTTCCTTTGCAAACATCTTCCACTCGATACGTTTAATCCTTTGTTACAGCAAGCCGGTGAGATTGACAACCTCACCTTGTTTCGTTGGGGCAAAGTACTTGGGTTGTGTTGTGCGGGTTCCGCGTTGGCGCCGGAACCACGGTGTTGCGCCGCATCACATTTCGCGACCATCAACCTTCAACGTGCTTCTTGGCTCCTACTGGTTCGATTAAACCTTGGTTTCATACTGAGGGAAAACTTGCCACTGTGCGCATCATACCTTCCTCTTGGGGTTCCCAACGGACGTGTACATCTACGCGCATCACCCAACAACCTCCGTTGGACAATGAGTATGACGATGGTGATGATGGTTTCGAGATGAATGACAACAATGTCGGTGACTTGGATAAATATTGGACGCAAGAGGAGATGGACCACTCCATTCCTTATTCCCGATGCTATGCGTCGGACTCGGATGATGATGGACCCGAAGAGGAGGTTGACGAGGATGGCTTGACGGCTAAGGAAGCCGAAAGAGCCGAGATCTTCAAGAAGGTAACCGGACGGGATATCCGGGTACCATTGTTCCGTGATGTTAGTCTTGCGGATGGAGCCGTGGTTGATGGTGGCAAAAGTTTTCTTCTTGGAGCTAGGTCAAATCCCGGTTTGCCTACGACGTCAAGTACGGGAAGGCATGGAAGGCCAAACAAGCCGCATTTAAGATGTTGTACGGTGATTGGGAGGAAGCGTACAACCGAGTCCCTAGGTTGTTGTTAGCGATGGCCGCAACTAACCCGGGCATGGTGCATGTGGTGGAGCCTTCCGCAACCAAAATGACATTGCATGATGGTAAAAGAGTGAGGGTATTTCACCGTGCATTTTGGTCATTCGAGCAATGCACGAGGGCATTTGAACATTGTAGGCCCGTCATAGCCGTGGATGGTACCTTCTTGACCGGGCAGTACAAGGGCACACTATTGGTGGCAATAGCAAATGATGCGAGCAACCGTTTAGTACCACTGGCTTTTGCATTGGTAGAGATTGAGAACAATGATAACTGGGAATGGTTTTTCCACATATTGAGGACGAGGGTCATACCACCCTCAAAGGAAGTGTGTGTCATCTCCGATCGTCATCAAGGAATTCTCAATGCGGTGGAGCTTGCAATCCCCGGGCATGCTCCCTTGCATCACCGATGGTGCATGAGGCATTTTTGTGCAAACTTCTACCGGGCATGCAAGAGCAAAGAGTTGTCGACCTTCTTCAAGATTGTTGCCTCGCTTATTCGGAGCGCCGCTTCGCAAACCTATACAACGCCTTGCTTGAAGCACAAAGACCTCAACGCGGGTGGTCAAGAGTTTCTTCATAGACACCTCATATTTAACTCAAAGTGGGCGAGAGCTTATGATGAGGATGGGAGGAGATATGGCCAAATGACAAGCAACATGGCCGAGTGCTTCAACAATGTGTTGAAGGGTGTCCGTGCATTGCCCGTGACGGCAATCATTCAATACACATTCGAGAAGTTGAATGTCTATTTCCAGAACTACACCGATGAAACGGAGAAGGAAATTGCTAATAATTGCGAGTTCCCAACGAAGGTTCAAGAGTTCATGGATTTTCAGGCAAGGAAGGCCGACTCCCAAACGGCTACATGTTATGACAATGTTGGTCGGGTTTACCAAGTGAATGAGCCGGGAGGCACCACACAAGGTGGTGTCCAACACGGAGGCCGGGCTTTCCGTGTGTCCCTAAAGACATGTGAATGCACATGTAAGAGGCCCTATTTGCTTCATTTGGCTTGCTCCCACTTGCTAACAGCGGCACGCACTAGACGTGTCGACTACAATAACCCGCTCACCGTTCGGGAGTCCGAGTTCTCAATTGAAGCCACAAAGAGGACATGGGCTCCAAGGTTTTCTCCTTACTTGGATCAATCTCAATGGCCGGAGTATCATGGTGTGCAAGTTTGGCCAGATCCGGAATGGAAGGTTGTGAAACGTGGAAGAAGAAAGACAAAGAGGTATCACGGCCCGTGCCATAGGCGCCACACATGCCAACATATATCAACTTTTGGGTCGAAAACATCCAGGGGCTCCGGACGATTAGTCCTTATCCGTTTTGGCGAGCCTCTTTGTGCGGCGCCCGCGGCATCGGCGCCACACAGGCAAGTGTGGCGCCCGTGGCATCGGCGCCACACAAAGAGCCTCGCCAAAACGGCTAAGTCCCAGACGATTTGTCTTACAGTATGTTTTGGGCAAACTTAAGTGGATGTGTGGTGCCCTTCCGAGCGGCGCCACACTTTCAATGTGTGGCGCCGGCGTTAGCGGCGCCACACGGGCTGCCACGTCGGATCGGCTCACCCAGCTCAGCGTCGGCGGGCCACGTCGGATGGGTGTGTGGCGCCGGCCGGACGGGCGCCACATGGGCATGTGTAGCGCCCTTCAGAGGGGCGCCACACAAAAGGGTTAGATCCGTGAAATAGTTTCGCCGGAGGGTCAGTCTGTGCTTTTCTTCCACTTTTGGGTATTTTTGTGCAAATCGCCTATTTTACCCTCCAGTTTTGTATTTGTGACAACAATTACCCTATTTAGTAAAAAATTCCCTGTTTTACCCCATTTAGTGAAACTTGTGCCACATTTTACCCATTTTAATTTGAAATAAATTTTATCCATTGAGAAATGTACATTTCGTCTATGTGGCGTGGGTCATGGGCAACGTCGACGTGTAGCTACTACTTTGAATGCAATTACCGCACAAATTGACCTCGTCCTGCCGTTATAGCAGCAGCATGCAGCCACGTTATCTTCAGCTAGGCTGCTTCCGTTCTGCCGCCGGTAAGGCTAATGGCACAACTAACAATTTTATGCGTTTAGTAATTTCCGTGCCAATCATATTTACCGTAAGAGGTTATCCATGAAAAATCATGTGTGTGTTCAGGCTGCAGTCGCATAGCATACATCCCGATGGTGGTGTGCCGGCTCCACAACCAGCTCCAGCAGCTGAGTACGAGAATGATGTTTTGGTCGCCGGCTAGTTACATTCGCTCTAGTATCCGCTATAGCCATGATCACACACTCATCTTTAATCACGGATCAGTTAATATATATGGATTGATTTCATTTAGATGTACGGCCCCTAGGCGATTAAGAAGCAAGTGGTGAACACTGCGATAAAATAGATCTCCAATGTGACACACTAGGTAGACATGATTAGCATGTTCGAACTGACAGAAAACGCTTTCAATTATTAAAAGGGGTAAAATATGGCATAAAGTTAACTAAATGGAGTAAAATAGAGGATTTTTTATTAAATGCGGTAAATGTTGTCACAAATGGCAAGCAAGAGGGTAAAATCTGGAATTTACTCATAGTTTTTTTTTAGCTTAGCCTGACTTGATTAGCTGTGTGTTATCCTGTCCCAGTGTATTCCTGTAAAACGAGTGGTATTGTCGTGATGCACAGCATAATTCGATGCAACCGTGATCATCATGAGGTACAGCGAGCTATGTGGGTGCACGTTAGGCGCAACATCATCGAAGCACCCTGAACCATCATGGACGCTGTGTCTCCAATGCTCAAGTCGTATGGAGGTCATAATTAAGCTGGGTCCCATGCCATCTGCTATAGCCGATTAAAACCTTTATAATATCTCCACAATGCATATGGATTTCCTGAAACTTAAGCTGGAGCCCAGTTGGTGTTTTTTATAATCTTTTACCAAACCGTCCACAACCGAGCTTTTTCTTTGTGTGAACACAGAGAAGAAATTTCCAAATCCGCTCCCGATTCAGTCTCTCTTCCCTACAAAGCTTGCCTCCGCCGAAACTTAGTTGGCTACAATATTCCGGTATGTAAACCAAATAATATAATGCAAGCAAAAGTTTGTAGATTCATGAAGATATAGAACAACATATAAGTTATCATGCATCTATCATTCGAGTCTCCAACAATTATTTCAATAATTAAACATCCGATTTGTCCTCTGGACGAATATGCAAGCATACGATTTCATGCTTGTTTGAGTAAGGGCATCTCCAATGGGGCGACGTAAACGGATGTTACGCGACCGTTTGCGTCCGCGCGGAAAAAAAATGCGCCTGCACCCTGCTCCAGCGGGGTGATGCATAGTGTTCGGGCCATCTGCGGAGACGCAAACACGGCGCAAATATGCGGCACGTTTTCGTCTCCGCAGACGCTGCGGGGTCACGCCGAGCGTTCGCTCTCTTCTCCTGCGGGCCTGCCTGGCTGCGACCCTGGCTCGAGCCGGCGCGAATGTAAGCACAACAACTCCTGGGAAGGGCAACCGTCGGAGTGGCAACCACGTAGATCGATGTGCGAACCGCCGCGGAAGAGCAACCGCAGCCCTCTTCGGTATTTGCGCTTCCATTAATCCCCAGACAATAATACCTCCACGTCTGCGCTAAGGATCTCGAACCGGCCTGCGCCATTCATCTCTACGAGCCATGATCAACCTATCTTTGCCATTGGACACCGATAGTGAGGGGAAGCCGCCGGGATGGCACCATTGGTGGGATAGAGCTGCCACGTCAAGTAGCTCTAGCTCCCCGCCGACGGACGGCGAGGATGAGGATTGGGACGCCCTTGCCCACGATGGCCAGGACGATGACAAGGAGAAGGAAGAGGATGAAGAGGCGGAGGAGGTGGCCGAGGAGGCGGCGACGGCAAAGAAAGAGGCAACGGCGTGGGCGCAGCATGCGTTCACGGACGACGCCGAAGACCACAATGACTCGTCGGAGGGGGACACAAACTCGTCGAACGCGTTGACCAGCTCGGCTCTTCCGAAGAGGTGACCAGCGGGAAGCGCGTCCGTGAAGAAGAAGTAGCTAGTTTATAAGTTAGTTTGAACATATTATTTTTACAGTTTCTATGTTTAGTTTGTTTCAACATGTTGCACTGCCTAGTCGATTCTACCTAGAAATATCATGGTGACTATTTTATCTCTCTACTTTCAACATGTTGCAGTACCTAGTTTAATCTGCGAAATTAAACTAGGTACTTCAACATGTTCATAGAAACTTGGTGGAATCCTATATTATTTTAAATAGCTACAAAGAGAGAACATGTCGGCCTCGCCTCACGAAATGCGTCGGCCCGATGGGGCTGCCTCCCACCCCCCCCCCCCCCGACGCAAACGGATAATCACCATTTCGGCATCCGCGGGCCGACGCAAACGGACGCGCATGGATAATTTGGGTGTCCGAAATGCGTCACCACGTTGGAGATTCCCTAATAACAACGAGATTCCTCAAAATCATGCTAGCAATATCTAGGATTTCTAGAAGAAGATGCCATTCGATGAGAAATAAAAAGTAATATCGAGAATTCACGTGGATGAAGCTGAAGCAGCTACTTTTGAAGTAAAAGTTAGCAATAATATTTCGTGGCGGCGGCCATGGGCTAAAAACAGCTCTAGCACGAGGTCTCGAACCAGCCCTGATCACATGGTCGCGGACGGCCAAAAAGGCATTGCTCCACACCTAGGGCATACCGGTTAGGGCTAATAGGCTTTCCCCTGATTCACCGAAGAAGAGGGCGGCGGCTATACTCATACACTGCCCCGTTTATTATAAATCTTTCATATGACACGTTAATTTTTATTGACTTATGAGTTAGTATATGAGATTGTAATTTCTATATTTTAGTAATTTTTATGTACTCAACTACCTGTTATTAAGTTGAGATAATTCATTTTTACATTAAATTTGTCATCGATAAATGTAAAATTGTGAATAACTTGTGTACTATTTCACCTACCCGTCACATATCTAACGGGTATGAATATCCGTTGGGTATGGGTATGGGTAAAATTTCATACCCGTGGGTGTGGGTGTCGATGCAAATTTTTACCAGTGACTATATGGGTATGCGTATGGTATTGCTCTATCCTGCCCATACCCTCCCATTGCCATCCTTTGCTGCCATATGTCTCGTCCTTACTGTCTATGATCGGGAATCGACGGGTCTCCGCCTTCTCTGCTTGCTACTTCGGTTCCTAGAGGAGGTAGACACTACAAGAAAAGAGTAACGTAGAGACGATATGCATTTGACGCTTTTTATTCCGTTCCTACATGCGTAGTCGAGCTGTTTGTTAAGACGTTTGTTAAGACGCACCACATATCGTACTATACTTAACCCAGGATTTACACATCAATAAAAAAAAGTCCAATTTACCACCCTAAACTCGTCTCAAAGTTCAGATTACAACCCTCAACTATATTTTGGTTCAATCTTCAACCCTGAATTCTATAAACCGTCTGAAACTAAACCTTATACCCTTTTTAACACGTTTTGAACCGGTTTTTCTTGCCAGTTAGTGGTTTTTCTTCCTATATACTGTGCCAACTCATCAACATACAATATAGACCGTACATAGTACTTTCTCTCTCTCCATATGGCATGATCACCTCATGCCTCATCACGATCTTCCTCCCTGGAACGAGGCCATGGCGACCACAGAGGGGTGCCTCCATCGGACAATAACACCCGACATCTGCCCTCTACATCATCTGTCGTGCCCAACCTTCCACCAAGGCAACCACCACGCAACGCAGCGAGCCGCGGAGAAGGCGTTTTTATTCCGGCGACTGAAGAGTTGAAGATGAAGTATAGAGTTGAAGATGAAGAGTTAAAGACATAGAATACATGTACGCACTATTTTACGAATACAATACATTACGTGACAAGAAAAACCAGCTTAAGACAACGCAAGGGTGATTCTGAACAGTTTTTAGAATTCAGGGTTGAAAGTTGAGTAAAGTTGAGGGTTGTAAGGTGAACTTTGAGACAAGTTTAGGGTGTTAAATTGGACTTCTCACCTACAGTTCTGCACTCACCAAGGATTACGCCAAGAAGTTATATTCCCCGCCCCATGTTTAACCTAAGGAAAATGCTTGCAATCCGTCGACCGATCGGTCGAAAAAGATCGGTCACCGCAAACCCGCGCTTCCTCCCGTACGCTTTGTTTCCCCGCGGTGGACCCTACAGTACTTTTGCTAATTAGCTGGAAGGATCCCGCATGCAACGTTTTGGCATTCACGTGGTGGACCTGACCATCGTTTTATGACTGAGATTCTTTTTCTACTACCACCATGCATGCAGAACTAGGCTAGAAGCCCAGAACCAATGTACTGCTACAGCCTTCACGTGGCTGACTTAACAAACGCTAGCCTTCAAGTTTACTATACTTTAGTGATTAAAAAATGTAACAAACTCACATGAATTTTGTTGTGAAACAAGAAGTGAGATGTTGTAATTTTTTATGACTATTTTCGACAAGTTGTGTTTTATATCATATATTTCGATGATGTTTACATGCTTTTAAAATGGCCCAACACATGATTTTTGTTGTTGTAATCACCTGGGAATTTTGTTGAAATAGGTTGTGACTTTTTGTTGTAATTCAATTTGTAGCAAATTAATTGTTACTTAACCACTTTTTCATTGCCCGCAAACATATGGTTTTTTGTTGTAATTGTTTAATTATGTTGTTAATAATATTATTAATTTTTGTTGTAAATCATAACTATTGTTGTAAACAACTAATATTTTTATTTAAATTTGTATTTACTATTGTTGTAAACAACTAATCTTTTTGTTAAATTTGGTGTTACCTATTGTTGTAAATAGCTAATTATTATGTTGGTTTTGTCATTGATTATTTTTGTTGTAAATAACACATGGTTCTAATGTTGTAATTATTTCTGATTTTTGTCAAAATAGTCATTTTTTTTGTTGCAAATTGTGGGTGATTTTATTTTATTCCTATGTTTCTCAAGCCATGGGTGTGTAGCTTGTTTAACATGGATATCGTCCTTTTTATGTGTAGCTTGTGCATGTAGCAATATGAGTTGTACTTCTTTAGTGCATAAAGTTAGATAAGTGAGAGAGCGATAGCACATGATTGGACTCCATCTACTTTGGCTAGCAACGGCCAGGCATGCATGCAGCGCTGAAAGCGACGTGCCATCGCGCCTGACACAGCATGCAAGCAGTAGCAGAGAAAGAGACGTGAGGAAGCAGCCTAATCGCACGATGCTGATCCGACGGATGCGGGAGCAACTGATGCGGGGCGCGGATCAGACGACCGACGCTTAGCACGCGCCTTAACCTAAGCGGCTGCACGGCGCTAACAACCGATCCAATCGAACTATCCCCTCCGGCGGCCATAGGTGCTAAGAACTATGTACCTACGGAGACCCATGCGACTACAATTCTGAGGTTAAATCCGGCCACTGCACTCGGTCATCGTTGAATCGGGTGAGTTCCTTGCCGACTAAATTAGGAGGTGGCAATTTGGCTCATAGGAGCAAATGCTCTCATTATATAAAATAATTAAAAAACAATTATAAAAATTTTAAAAAATTCTGATATAAATTTGTTGGTGTACATCTTGACATTCTATGTTAGTGCACAAATTTTTGTGGAGAAACAACATTTTATATGGCGTGTACAAAAAAGGCAAAAAAATATCCTGTACGTAGTCGTGTTATAGCATCAAAACTTGTCTTTTTTACAGGAGCCACAATTGTTTTTAGTTTTTTTTTAAAACTTGTGTACCAACATAAAATGTCTAGATGTACATGTAAAAATTTAGTTTAGAATTTTTTAACACTTTGAAATATGTATTCACATAATTGGAACATATGCTCCTATGAGGCAAAGTGCATTTCCCACTAAATTAGCTCTTCGTTGGCGAGTGTTGGAGTAGTCTCCTTTCCGCTGGATTCGATCTATCATTCCTCATTGCCCCTAGCCACCTTATTCCTCTCTGCAAGTAGTTACCTCTTCCGCTTCTCCCCCTCTAAGTTCTCTGAAACATTTTTTGTATGCTGCAGATTAGTGTCCGTTCTCTTATTTTTCTGTGTTATGGATATTGATGTATATTTTTAACGTAGATAAACGAGCCAACACGTGGAGGTCGTATGCAAAGCTGGGCGCCAATTACATCGCCAACAGAACGTAAATTTTGTTTTCTGGATTCGAATTATATACTGGAACCGATGCCTTGTCATTTTGGATTTTGGATTCATCTACAGGATCAAGTTTGGCTGGACTCATCTAGTATACGCACGTGTATTCTTCTGTCAGATTGGACCTCCAGGGTAAATAATAATGCTGCACACGGTAAATGTTAGAGCATCTCCACCGGTGGCCCCTATAGTGGTCCCGATAGCATTTGGGAGCCGGGAGCGAAAATTGGCTCGCACCGGCACGTCCCAAACAGCGACGGCCAATTTTGGAGCCCAATAGAATCGTCGGCAACCCCGTGCCGGCCCCTTCGCCAAGGGTGCGAATCGGGTGCGCCGACGCCTCGCGGGGTTGAAAATTTTGGGCGTGGGAGCCGCCTGTTAGCCATACAACCCAAAAGTCGATGCCAGCGGGAGTGGTGGGGCCGACGCGTCAGCGGCTCATTCAATTTTAACCTAACCGTCGCCTACCTCGCGACGGGAGTTAATTGGGGCGCAGCGGCGGTGCAGTTTCGCAGACGCGCAGCGAACCGTCCCGTCGCGCGCGCCTTGCTCTTCGTGCCGCCGTTAATGAGCGCCACCGCTCCCCCGCTCCCCCGCCTCCCTCCGGCCTATAAAAAGGGCCGCCTCTCATCGTCCCTCTCACACACAAACCCTAGCGCCTCTCTCCCCAACCCTAGCCGCCACCATCTGAAAAGACGACACCATGTCTGGTCGAGGCCGAGGTCGCGGCCGTGGTCGTGGCCATGGCCACGGCAGAGGTGCATGCACGCCGTCGCCTGCCACGCCGCCGTCTTCATCGTCGGAGATGGACGAGGTGAGGCCTGTTCTGTTCGAGTTCGTCCTCGTCCTCAGGGCGACCCACGTGGCATCCAGAGGCTGCCCGACACCTTCGCCGACTAATTTGCCGGCGACGAGCGCCCGCGCACGCTGCATCTGCGGGAAGCTTCGTGCGGCTACTACCGGTGGATCGTCGACGTGATCTACGACGCGCGTGGCAAGATGTACCTCCACATCGGCTGGGAGAACTTCACGCGCGACCACAGCCTCCAAGCCGGCTTTGTGCTCGTGTTCTCCTACTTCGGCGACAGGGACATGAGCGTCAAGGTATTCGACGAGTCGCGTTGCCGCCGGAACTACCACGTCGACAGCGCCGAGGAGGACGACGACCGTGTGTTGTTTCTTCGCAGCGAATATCGGCACGGAGGTTTCTGTCTGTTCTCCCTCGCAAGAACCAACAGGGGCACCCTCGCCAGCTGGATTTTCCAGTTTGGGTGACTGGGTGTGCCCTCGAGTGTTCTTTCTTAGCAGCGAACACACGAAACCTGCGATGACCGGCCTAGTTAGGTTTAGTTTTTTTGTAATATTTTATATTTGTGTCCACCACGGTTCTAACTATGTATTAGTTTGTGGAAAAACATGTTCCAAACTATATCTTCATGTAAACCATGTTCCCAATTATGTATTAGTTTGTGGAATAAATTATTTCTTATTGAATTTTTTATGCATTTACTAATTATTTTAATCCAAAAAATATATCGGGCCCGCCGTTTTGGGGGCGCCGATATGGAAACGGCTTCCCCAAATAGAGGATGCAGTGCCGGCGCCCCCCAAACGGACGTGCCGGCGCCCCTGCCGGCGCCTATTTGGGGCCTACCGGTGGAGATGCTCTTATTAGTCTGAGATCATAGGAATATTATTAAGTTGCTCTAAAATTGTTAGAGTAGCAGAATACCTATTGATGTTTGCTAGTGTAATTGTCTCCTTGCAGGATAATATTTGTGAAGATATTTCAAGTGGCATAGTAGATAGCAAAGAAGGTCTGCATAAGCAGTGAACCGGACAGATAGATGATTTGGAGATCCAACAGATTTATTGCCGTTAATTATGAAAAATATGTAAGAAAGTTTTAATGTACTGTATTATGTATTATTAAATGGAGTATGTAAATCTTTGTAAGAATGTAGATTTAAATTGTAAAGTGCAGTTGCCATGAAATGATAATATAATGATTTTTTTTCTGCGGTGCACTATGTATTTGTTATGTCTTCTGTCTATTGATGCATAAACTTTGATTAGTCATATGCTGTGCACTCGTGCAATTTTTGCAAAGATTTAAAGAATAAATTAATTTGTATTTAACACAAAATAATCTCCCACTACAGGAATGGACGCATACGGCGACGGCCAGCTGCCCTCGGCGTAGCCACGCCTGGCCCTCGGCGTAGGCTACACCGACGGCAGCCCTCGGCATATGGCGTCGGCGTTTAGGTCCCTCGGCATAGACAATATTGCCGTCGGCGTAGCACGCTACGCCGACGGCAAAACCGTCGGCATACAAATTTTAAAAATTTGAATTTTCATTTTTCCAATAAAAAAATTCAAAAAAAAATCGAATTTTTTTTTTATATGCCGAGGGCTTTGCCGTCGGCATAGAGTTTTAAAAAATTTCAAATTTTAATTTTTTACACCATTTTTTTCTTTTTTTTACTTGTTTATCTTTCTCCCATACACTTTTAACTTAAGTACACTTAATCCTAGGTCAAATTACAGTCATGCTTAAACTTTCCAGCCGGTCCCCCATCCTCACACTGCTCCAACCTCAGCACGCTTAACTTCTTGGTTCCATTCGGATGAGCTTCCCATAAAGAATTGACACCTTACTGATAATAATAGCCTATTAACCCTTGGACCGTGATGTCACAACTCTTTATTTTTGAATTCCAAAAAATTACTTAAGTAAACAACAATGAATATATAAGTAACAATGAATAATAATATTGAATTCAAATATCAATAAAATGATTTTATTTTTTGGTTTTTCTATTTAATATGGAATAATTAATATCTTTAAATCGAAAAATCAAAATTCCACAAGTAATATGTCTAAATCGATCAGAAAAATGAGAGGAATCTAAATATAACATCCATATCATCATTTGAACCTAAAAATTAGAGTAATCCAAATATGACGTCCAGCTTACCATCTGGCCAAAACGGCCCCCTCGGGAGATGCGAAATGGCCGTACCGGACGCGCTGGTGCACACCGTTCGCCAACATGTTAAACGGAAAAAAAATAGCACATAAAGTGATGTGTTATAGACCTAAAAACATTTTTCGCGGAATTTATAGAGCGACGGAAAGTGTACCCCTAGTTCAAATCCAGTCAGTTTCCAGCGGATTCGGCGGGAAGCCGCAGAGATTTCCAGATAGCTAGCACGCACATATGGCATCGTTTTGGAACCCCGAAAATGAAAAAACCATCGCCCATGGGTCGGATTGGAAATCCGCTCCCGGGGCCATGCCTTCCTTCCCAGGGACCAAACATGTGCCAAATATGGCCTCGTTCCGACAAACTATGCGGTGTCACAGGCCGTTTCCTACTATTTGCCCTAAAAGTCATAGAACTCCGGACGTGATAGCTCTGTTTGTGAAGGGTTTTCCAAAATAATTGCCGTATCCTAATTCCAATTTTTGGAGTGGTTACTAGGACACATAAAATGACGCCATGCGGCTCAAAGGGATTTTCTAACATAGTTTAAATTGCCATCCGGCCAAAACAGGCCCCCCACGGAGATGTGGTATGGCCGTACCGAGCGCGCTGGTGCACCCTTTCACCATCGCGCTAAACGGAAAAAATTTAGCACATAAAGTGATGAGTTGTAGACCTAAAAAAAAATTTCCCGGAATTTATTGAGCCATGGAAAGTGTACCCCTAGTTCAAATCCGGTCACTTTTCAGCGGATTCAGCGAGACACAACAGGAAGCCGCAGGGATTCCCAGATAGCTAGCACGCACATATGGCATGTGATATGTGGTGCGGAGGCGGTGTCCTACTACTACACGGAGGTCTCGCGCAATACAAAAATACGCCCCATGTAGCTGCTTCACAAAAAAAAACCGTTTTGGCACCCCGAAAATGTAAAAACCATCGTCCATGGGTCGGATTGGAAAATCCGCTTCCGGGGCATTGCTTCCCATCCCAGGGACCACGCACGTGCCAAATATGGCCTCGTTCCGACAAACTATGCGGTGTCACGGACCGTTTCCTACTCGTTTCCCCTAAAAGTCATAGAACTCCGGACTTGATAGGCCTGTTTGTGAAGGGTGTTCCAAAATAACTGCCGTATCCCAATTCCGTCTTTTGGAGTGGTTACTAGGACACATAAAATGACGCCATGCGGCTCCACGGGATTTTTTGACTTCGTTTAAATCGCCATCTGGCCAAACGGGAAGCCGATGATATATAAGAAAGTGTTTGAATTGTTACTATATTAACATGATATACATGATTCAAATATGCATGATTTTGACATAAATAGATAGAGGATGTTTTTCTGAACATTTTGATACCTTATAAACATTTTTCTGACATCATATGAATTAGTTATGATTTTTACAAAATTAGACAAATTTGAAAAATAGTCTACGCCGAGGGTGGCCGTCGGCGTTGCCCTGTCTACGCCTAGGGCCAAATATATGCCGAGGGCTGCCCTCGTCGTAGACTTCGCTACGCCGACGGCCACGGTACGCCGAGGGTCAGATGGCTGGCTGGCCGTGCCGAGGCATACGTCGACGGCCCCGATAAAAAGCCCTCGGCGTACGTGGTGGCCGTCGGCGTAGCCGGCCATTCCTGTAGTGTCCATCCAAGGATGCAATAAAGTGTCTCAATGCCGGTAGAGATGATATGTTGGGCACCTACAAAGCATCTCTATTAGGGTAAACACGCTTTTGAAAACGCCTTATTTTAGTTTTGGGATGCCGGATAATGCGTCTTTAGAAAGTTTGAGACGGTGCATAAGAAGACGTTGCTACGACGCTTTACAGCTGCGTCTTTACAACTACTCAAAGTTTATCCATCAATAGACAGAAGGCATTACAAATACATAGTGCACCGCAGAAAAAAAATCATTATATTATCATTTCATGGCAACTGCACTTTACAAGTTAAATGTACATCCTTACAAAGATTTACATACTCCATTTAATAATTTAAATATCTCTTCACTCACTGCTTCGGATCAATTCAAGGGTTCCATGATGACTACTTTGGCTCCGGGTCGCTGGTCCTTAGGGGCATGTGCATGAAGATTTCCCGACTGTTATCAACAACATCAGGTCAGATCGGTTAGGGAGTGGCGACATTAGCGTTTCGTCGGCTTGCTCTAGCGGCCGTAGTGGTCGCTAGGTGGTCCAAGGACCTTGATGTAATTTAATTATGTTTGGGATGCTTTGTTCATCTTGTAAACTCATGAAATAGATTTGAATCTTTCATGCAAAAAAAGGTCACATCCATCCTTCCACCTCCATGCTCGTCCACCGGAGCCAAGGACTCGTTGTACCGCCCCACCTCAACTAGCGGTCCCAACTTCCGCACCGTCTCCAGCAACTAACACCACTTCTCTGCTCTCGTGTCTGGTCCGGTGACTGGTGGTTGATGTCTACGGGTGCTTCTATTCTTGTAGACAGTGTTGGGCCTCCAAGAGCAGAGGTTTGTAGAGCAGCAGCAAGTTTTCCCTTAAGTGGATCACCCAAGGTTTATCGAACTCAGGGAGGAAGAGGTCAAAGATATCCCTCTCATGCAACCCTGCAACCACAAAGCAAGAAGTCTCTTGTGTCCCCAACACACCTAATAGGTGTACTAGTTCGGCGAAGAGATAGTGAAATACAAGTGGTATGAATGAATATGAGCGGTAGTACGGCGCCAGAAAATAGCTTACTGGCATGCAGTTGATGGTAGTAATATTGCAGGAAGTAAACAAGCAGTAGGTAACTCAGCGAGTAGTAACGCTAGATAAAACGAGTAACAAGCAGCGATAGCAGTATTTAGGAACAAGGCCTAGGGATTAGACTTTCACTAGTGGACACTCTCAACATTGATCACATAACAGAATAGATAAATGCATACTCTACACTCTCTTGTTGGATGATGAACACATTGCGTAGGATTATACGAACCCTCAATGCCGGAGTTAACAAGCTCCACAATTCAATGTTCATATTTAAGTAACCTTAGAGTGTAAGATAGATCAATACGACTAAACCAAGTACTAACGTAGCATGCACACTGTCACCTTCATGCTTATGTAGGAGGAATAATACACATCAATACTATCATAGCAATAGTTAACTTCGCAATCTACAAGAGATCATGATCATAGCATAAACCAAGTACTAATACGGATGCACACATTGTCACCATTACATCGTGCAGGAGGAATAAAACTACTTTAGTAACATCACTAGAGTAGCACATGGATAAATTGTGATACAAAACACATTGCAATCATAAAGGGATATAAATAAGCACTTCACTATGCCATTCATAACAGTGAATAAGTATTATCGTGAAATATAGCCTAAGAGACCCCGATACGTCTCCAACGTATCGATAATTTCTTATGTTCCATGCTACTTTATTGATGATACCTACATGTTTTATGCACATTATATGTCATATTTATGCATTTTCCGGAACTAACCTATTAACAAGATGCCGAAGAGCCAGTTCGTTGTTTTCTGCTGTTTTTGGTTTCGAAATCCTAGTAAAGAAATATTCTCGGAATTGGACGAAACTTTCGCCCGGGGTCCTATTTTTGCACGAAGCTTCCGGAAGACCGAAGACCTAACGAAGTGGGGCCACGAGGCGGCCGGGAGGGAGGCCGGCGCGGCCCGGGCCCCGGCCGCGCCGACCTACCCCCGGGCCCCTCGTGTGGCCCCTCGCGTTGACCCTCCGCCTACTTAAAGCTTCCGTCGCGAAAACCCCGGTACCGAGAGCCACGATACGGAAAACCTTACGGAGACGCCGCCGCCGCGAATCCCATCTCGGGGGATTCGGGAGATCGCCTCCGGCACCTCGCCGGAGAGGGGATTCATCTCCCGGAGGACTCTACACCGCCATGGTCGCCTCCGGAGTGATGAGTGAGTAGTTCACCCCTGGACCATGGGTCCATAGCAGTAGCTAGATGGTCGTCTTCTCCTTGTTGTGCTTCATTGTTAGATCTTGTGAGCTGCCTAACATGATCAAGATCATCTATATGTAATTCTATATGTTGTGTTTGTCGGGATCCGATGGATAGTGAGTACTATGATTATGGTGATTATCAATCTATTGTTCATGTGTTGTTTATGATCTTGCATGCTCTCCGTTACTAGTAGAGGCTCTGGCCAAGTTTTTACTCTTAACTCCAAGAGGGAGTATTTATGCTCGATAGTGGGTTCATGCCCGCATTTACACTGGGACAGAGTGACGAGAAAGTTCTAAGGTTGTGTTGTGCTATTGCCACTAGGGATAAAACATTGATGCTATGTCTAAGGATGTAGTTGTTGATTACATTACGCACCATACTTAATGCAATTGTCCTGTTGCTTTGCAACTTAATACTCGGAGGGGTTCGGACGATAACCTCGAAGGTGGACTTTTTAGGCATAGATGCGGTTGGATGGCGGTCTATGTACTTTGTCGTAATGCCCAATTAAATCTCACTATATTTACCATGTCATGTATATGCATTGTTATGCCTTTCTCTATTTGTTAATTGCCCGACTGTAATTTGTTCACCCAACATGCTTTTATCTTATGGGAGAGACACCTCTAGTGAACTGTGGACCCCGGTCCTATTCTTTACATAGCATACAATCTACTTGTTTTACTGTTTTCTTTGCAAACATCTTCCACTCGATACGTTTAATCCTTTGTTACAGCAAGCCGGTGAGATTGACAACCTCACTTGTTTCGTTGGGGCAAAGTACTTTGGTTGTGTTGTGCAGGTTCCTAGTTGGCGCCGGAATCCCTGGTGTTGCGCCGCATCACATTTCGCGACCATCAACCTTCAACGTGCTTCTTGGCTCCTACTGGTTCGATTAAACCTTGGTTTCTTTACGAGGGAAAACTTGCTACCGTGCGCATCATACCTTCCTCTTGGGGTTCCCAACGAACGTGTGAGTTACACGCCATCAAGCATAATTTTCTGGCGCCGTTGCCGGGGAGATCAAGACACGCTGCAAGGGGAGTCTCCACTTCTCAATCTCTTTACTTTGTTTTTGTCTTGCTTTATTTTATTTACTATTTTGTTTGCTGCACTAAATCAAAACACAAAAAAATTAGTTGCTAGTTTTACTTTATTTACTGTCTTGCTCTCTATATCAAAACACAAAAAAATTAGTTACTTGCATTTACTTTATCTAGTTTGTTTTATTTACCGTTGCTAAAATGGCCAACCATGAAAATACTAAATTGTGTGACTTCACAAATGCAAATAATAATGATTTCCTATGCACACCTATTGCTCCACCCGCTACTACGGCAGAATTCTTTGAAATTAAACCTGCTTTACTAAATCTTGTTATGAGAGAACAATTTTCCGGTGCTAGTTCCGATGATGTCTGCTGCCCATCTCAATAATTTTGTTGAACTTTGTGAAATGCAAAAGTATAAAGATGTAGATGGTGATATTATTAAATTGAAAGTGTTTCCTTTCTCATTAAGAGGAAGAGCTAAAGATTGGTTGCTATCTTTGCCTAAGAATAGTATTGATTCATGGACTAAATGCAAGGATGCTTTTATTGGTAGATATTATCCTCCCGCTAAAATTATATCTTTGAGAAGTAGCATAATGAATTTTAAACAATTAGATACTGAACATGTTGCTCAAGCATGGGAGAGAATGAAAACTTTGGTAAAGAATTGCCCAACCCATGGACTGACTACTTGGATGATCATCCAAACCTTCTATGCAGGACTAAATTTTTCTTCGCGGAATTTATTGGATTCAGCTGCTGGAGGTACCTTTATGTCCATCACATTGGGGGCGGCTACAAAACTTCTTGATAATATGATGATAAATTACTCTGAATGGCACACGGAAAGAGCTCCACAAGGTAAGAAGGTAAATTCTGTTGAAGAAACCTCTTCCTTGAGTGATAAGATTGATGTGATTATGTCTATGCTTGTGAATGGTAGATCTAATGTAGATCCAAATAATGTTCCTTTAGCTTCATTGGTTGCTCAAGAAGAAAATGTTGATGTGAATTTCATTAAAAATAATAATTTCAACAACAATGCTTATAGGAACAACTCTGGTAATAACTATAGGCCATATCCTTCTGCTAATGGTAATGGTTATGGTAATTCTTATGGGAATTCTTACAATAATAATAGGAATGTACCCTCTGGTCTTGAAGCCATGCTTAAAGAATTTATTAGTACACAAACTGCTTTTAACAAATGCTGTTGAGGAAAAGCTTGATAAAATTGATACTATTGCTTCTAGAGTTGATAGGCTTGCCTCTGATGTTAATCTTTTAAAATTGAAAGTTATGCCTAATAATGATATTGATAATAAGATTACTACTACAGCAAATGCCATCCAAGTTAGAATTAATGAGAATATAAGATTAATGGCTGAAGTGCGTGCTAGGTGGGATAGAGAAGAAAATGAAAAACTAGCTAAAGAGAATAATGTAGCTAAAGTTTGGACTATTACCACCACTAGTAATGCTAATTCTTCACATGTTGCTGCACCTCCTACTATCAATGGTAAAATAATTGGTGTTGGCAAAGTTTCTACTCCTAGTGCAAAGCGAACAAAAGCTGCCTGAAATTGCTAAAACTGCTTGAAACTGCTTGTGATAAAACTGCTGAAATTTTTTCCAACCTTGGGAACAATGATCCCATTGCTGTAGCTCATAATGATTTAGATTTTGATGATTGCCACATCTCTGAAGTTATAAAGTTCTTACAAAAACTTGCTAAAAGTCCTAATGCTAGTGCTATAAATTTAGCCTTTACAAAACATATTACAAATGCTCTCATAAAAGCTAGAGAAGAGAAACTAAAACTTGAAACTTCTATTCCTAGAAAGTTAGAAGATGGTTGGGAGCCCATCGTTAAAATGAAATTCAATGACTTTGAATGTAATGCTTTATGTGATCTTGGTGCAAGTATTTCGTTATGCCTAAAAAGATTTATGATATGCTTGACTTGCCACCATTGAAGAATTGTTATTTGGATGTTAATCTTGCCGATAATGTTAAAAAGAAACCTTTGGGGAGGATTGATAATGTGCATATTACGGTTAACAATAACCTTGTCCCCGTTGATTTTGTTGTCTTGGATATCGAATGCAATGCATCTTGTCCAATTGTGTTGGGAAGACCTTTTCTTCGAACTGTTGGTGCTGTTATTGATATGAGGGAAGGTAATATTAAATATCAATTTCCTTTCAAGAAAGGTATGGAACACTTCCCTAGAAAGAGAATGAAGTTGCCTTTTGATTCTATTATTAGAACAAGCTATGATGTTGATGCTTCTACTCTTGATGTTACTTGATTTGCACTTTCTGCGCCTAGCTGAAAGGCGTTAAAGAAAAGCGCTTATGGGAGACAACCCATGTTTTTACCTACAGCAATTTTTTGTTTTGTTGAGTCATGGAAGTTGTTTACTACTGTAGCAACCTCTCCTTATCATGTTTTTGTGCCAAGTAAAGTTTCTATGTCAAAGTTGATGTTATATTTGGGATTGCTGCGCAGAAACAGCATTGCTGTCTGTCACGAATCTGGGCACAGTCCTCTGTAGAAAATTCGAAAAAATCTGCCAATTTACGAGCGTGATCCTCAGATATGTACGCAACTTTCATTAGTTTTGAGTTTTTCCATTTGAGCAAGTCTGGTGCCATCTTAAAATTCGTCTTTACGGACTGTTCTGTTTTTGACAGATTCTGCCTTTTATTTCGCATTGCCTCTTTTGCTATATTGGATTTATTTCTTTGATCCATTAATGTCCAGTAGCATTATGCAATGTCCAGAAGTGAAAATAATGATTGTGTCACCTCTGAATGAGTGAATTATTAATTGTGCACTAACCCTCTAATGAGTTTGCTTGAAGTTTGGTGTGAAGGAAGTTTTCAAGGGTCAAGAGAGGAGAATGATATACTATGATCAAGAGGAGTGAAAGCTCTAAGCTTGGGGATGCCCCCGTGGTTCACCCCTGCATATTTTAAGAAGACTCAAGCGTCTAAGCTTGGGGATGCCCAAGGCATCCCCTTCTTCATCGACAACATCATCAGGTTCCTCCCCTGAAACTATATTTTTATTCAATCACATCTTGTGTTCTTTGCTTGGAGCGTCGGTTTGTTTTCGTTTTTGTTTTTGTTTGAATAAGATGGATCCTAGCATTCACTTTGTGGGAGAGAGACACGCTCCGCTGTTGCATATGGACACATGTGTCCTTAGGCTTTACTCATAATGTTCAAGGCGAAGTTTCTTCTTCGTTAAATTGTTATATGGTTGGAATTGGAAAATGCTACATGTAGTAATTCTAAAATGTCTTGGATAATGTGATACTTGGTAATTGTTGTGCTCATGATTAAGCTCTTGCATCATATGCTTTGCACCCATTAATGAAGAAATACATAGAGCTTGCTAAAATTTGATTTGCATATTTGGTTTCTCTAAGGTCTAGATAATATCTAGTATTGAGTTTTGAACAACAAGGAAGACGAGTGTAGAGTCTTATAATGTTTACAATATGTCTTTTATGTGAGTTTTGCTGCACTTGTTCATCCTTGAGTTTGCTTCAAATAAACCTTGCTAGCCTAAACCTTGTATCGAGAGGGAATACTTCTCATGCATCCAAAATCCTTGAGCCAACTACTATGCCATTTGTGTCCACCATAACTACCTACTACATGGTATTTCTCCGCCATTCCAAAGTAAATTGCTTGAGTGCTACCTTTAAAATTCCATCATTCACCTTTGCAATATATAGCTCATGGGACAAAATAGCCTTAAAAACTATCGTAGTATTGAATATGTACTTATGCACTTTATATTTTATTAAGTTGCTTGTTGTGCGATAACCATGCTTCGGGGAACGCCATCAACTATTGTTGAATATCATGTGAGTTGCTATGCATGTCCGTCTTGACTGAAGGTCTATCATTTTAGTGGTTGGAGCATGCAAAATTGTTAGAGAAGAACATTGGGCCGCTAACTAAAGCCATGAACCATGGTGGAAGTTTCAGTTTTGGACATATATCCTCAATCTCATATGAGAATAATAACTTTGCTACATGCTTATGCATTTAAGAGGAGTCCATTATCTGTTGTCCATGTTGTCCCGGTATGGATGTCTAAGTTGAGAATAATCAAAAGCGAGAAATCCGAAATGCGAGCTTTCTCCTTAGACCTTTGTACAGGCGGCATGGAGGTACCCCTTTGTGACACTTGGTTGAAACATGGCATGCGAAGATCCGGTA